>NW_024105273.1:0-35039 GCF_016802725.1 Solenopsis invicta
ATATATATACAGGGTGTCCGTCCATAAATGTCCGAGCAAATATCTCGTAACTGGTTGAAGTTAGAAGAAAGTTTAATAAGGAAAATTTACATGGTTTTTAGTCGGCTATAAAATGCACGTAAAGAAATTTTTTTTACTCGTCACCTTTTTGAGTTATGAAGGTCAATGTAGGTTTTTTAAATGGGTACCTATAATTTTTTTGCATATTTACATAGTAGAGGTAATTTTCAATCAAAATTATATTAGGAAAAAAATTGCTACGACGCATCGTTTACGAGATAATCGGCATGCAAAGTATTAAAGTAATAATTTGGATCGAGTATTGTTGAACAAATTTGGAATATCAAATAGGTTGAGAAAGTAAACATTGTTTTTTCATGAAATATTTATTAACAAATTAATTAAGAAATGGTTCGAAATTGTTACCATCATGATCGATACAGCATTCAACGCGTTTTATAATGTTTCTTATTGTTAACTGCAGCATTTCTGTTGTAATACTTTCAACAGCTCTAGTGATTTTATGTCGTAAATCTTCTTCATTTTCAGGAATAGTTACATAAACAATATCCTTAATATACCCCCAACTTCTGTTGTAATACCACATTTCGAGCATATCACACTTTTCCGTAATTGTAAACATTGTTCTCACGCGCTCGTATGAAGTCTGTTATATCGAACAGGATCGCTGACCTTCAACTTTTCAAAATACACGACTGTTTGATTTGTAAATAAAGTATTTGTATAGCACGTAATATGAATTACAGAGTAGTATGAGTAATGAGATTATTGGACCTTTTTTTTCCATGGTCATCTTAATGGTGACAAATACTTGGAATTCTTGCAAACAACTTTCTCAGATTATTTACGCGATCTTCCATTATCAGTTTTTCGAAATATTATTTTTCAACAAGATGGTGCTCCAGCACACAATACACGTGCTGTAATTAACTTTTTAAATAATAGATTTCCTAATTGTTGGATGGGTACTAATGGTCCTGTACGATGGCCACCGAGATTTCCGGACTTGACACCTTGCGATTTTTTCCTTTGGGGGTATATTAAGGATATTGTTTATGCAACTATTCCTGAAAATGAAGAAGATTTACGACATAAAATCACTAGAGCTGTTGAAAGTATTACAACAGAAATGCTGCAGTTAACAATAAGAAACATTATAAAACGCGTTGAATGCTGTATCGATCATGATGGTAACAATTTCGAACCATTTCTTAATTAATTTGTTAATAAATATTTCATGAAAAAACAATGTTTACTTTCTCAACCTATTTGATATTCCAAATTTATTCAACAATACTCGATCCAAATTATTACTTTAATACTTTGCATGCCGATTATCTCGTAAACGATGCGTCGTAGCAATTTTTTTCCTAATATAATTTTGATTGAAAATTACCTCTACTATGTAAATATGCAAAAAAAATTATAGGTACCCATTTAAAAAACCTACATTGACCTTCATAACTCAAAAAGGTGACGAGTAAAAAAAATTTCTTTACGTGCATTTTGTAGCCGACTAAAAACCATGTAAATTTTCCTTATTAAACTTTCTTCTAACTTCAACCAGTTACGAGATATTTGCTCGGACATTTATGGACAGACACCCTGTATATGTATATTATTTATCTCTATTGGAAATGTCCGACAAATCGATCAAAAAAGGGAAGAGAAGCTTCTCAGAAGCTTGGCTTTCTGATGATCGATATAAATTTTGGATACGCGAAGTTCTGTCCGACAGTTCTCTCTACCATTGCACTATATGCAATAAAAATTTGTCATGCAATTCAGCACATGTTTCAAGACATGCAGATTCTGTGGGTCATAAAAATAAACTTAAAAGAAATTTATTAGATAATAATAATGATAAATTACAACTAACGTGTAGAACATTTCAGCCAAAATGGTTAGAAATTGATGAATATAAATGTTGGTTACGCGAAGTGGCACACGATAAAAGTTTATTTTTATGTTCAATTTGCGATACATATGGAAGTATATCAGGTGGATTATCGCATATTGAACGACACGCAGAATCAAAAACTCATTTAAATAAATGTAAAGATTTGGAAAAGAATAAATCCGATAAAAAATCATGTATATTAAATAATGAATTACCATTCGAACAACGTATAAAAGAAGCTGAAATGAAATATGCAGCATTAATCGCTAATCTAAATATTCCTTTTTCTAATGCAAAACACATTCTCGAATTTTTCCAAAAGTTATCAGATGATCCACATGTGTTGAAACAAATGACAATGGGTCGTACAAAATGCAAAAATGTTGTTACAAATGCACTATACCCAATGATGAGAGAACGTGTCGTGAACAGCATTCAGAATCAGAAATTTAGCATATACATAGATGAAACGTCTGACATTACAAATGAGAAATGGATGACTTTCCTCGTAAGATACGTAGATTTTGAGACATTAGATGTTCGTACGCAACTAGTAACATTAATTGATATAGATGCCAAAGATTCCAGCGCGGAAAAGTTAACTAACGCATTCAAATGTGAAATGTGGCGATTAAAAATACCATTTTTAAATATTGTTGCCTTGTCATGCGACAATGCGTCTGTCATGACTGGGAAACAGAAATCGTTCAAAACAAAATTGGAAGAATTGTGTCCAAATTTATTAACATTTTCGTGTCCTCGCCATTCCGCAGCGTTAGCAGCTCGTGCTGCATGTAAAATGATACCTGATTATTGCGACGATTTTATAAAAGGAATTGCTAAATATGTTAACAGCAGTCCAAAACGTACGGGTATTTTCCGCGAATTTTGTCTGAACTTTGAAAATAAATATATAAAATTAAAAAAATTATGTGAAACACGCTGGCTTTCCCATTATCAATGCGTAGATAGACTTTTGGAATCTTGGCATACAATTGAACTTTTCCTAGTTGAACAAATTTTCAGTGAGAAAAGTAAAACTGGAGAAGAATTATTAGCCATAATGGGCAAAGTAGATGCAAAAGCTTATTTTTTATTTTTAAAATATATTTTACATGAATTTAATGCTTTCAATGAATTCTTTCAAGCAGTAGAGACGCGAATACATGTATTGCAATCAAAATCGATCCAATTTCTTTTTAAAATATGTAAAAATTTTTTGAAAGATGAACTTATGAAATCTTTTACAGAAAACCTTATGAACATAATATTTTCTGAAAAAGAAAATCATAAAGTTTTTGATGAAATAACTTTTGGACCTGATTGCGATGAGTACCTTACCGAAATAACAATGCAGGGTCACGAAGACGATGTTGCAACAGTTTGTAAGAACTGTTTGTCGTTTTATGTGACTGCTGCAGAAGAAATTCGGAAAAGGTTACCAGTAAACAATATATTTTTATCAAAGTTAAATGTCTTGAGACCATATGTAACTTTATTTAATACAGATAGAGAAACACATGTAATAATCAGCGCTAATGCCAAAATATCAAATTACAGCGCTAATAACCGATATATCAAAATTCAAGCGCTAATAACAGCTGATATTTGTCAGCGCTAAAGAGCAGCCGATATATGTACGGCGCTAATGAGCAACCGATATATGTACAGCGCTAATAAGCAGCCGTAATATATAATTTTTTATCCACCTTCGAGTACCTGTAAAAAAAAGAAAAAATTTACATTTAAGTATTATATTACAATATATGTACACCCACGGTAATTAATTCTGTTTTTTAGAAAATTTTCCAAATTAAAAAGTTACCATCTCTCTATATACTCGCAGTTCATGATTAATTAATGTAACGACTAAAGCTTATTGGTCGTTACGTTAATCATGAACTGCAAGTATACAGAAAAACGGTAACTTCTCAGTTTGGAAAATTTTCTGAGGGACAGAATTAATTACCGTGGGGGTACAACCAAAGTGTACTAAAAAGTAATTATAAGACAAGACATATACAACAGGGGGTACAAACTCCCATTTGGAAGAACACTTTCGTAGCGCCGCCTGGCTCTGTACATCCTAAAATACCGAACTGGTCATGTGACGAGAGTGGAAGGAATCATGTGGAAATGAATGCCATAAGTCGTTATTAAATAAGTACAAAAGTACGAAAAATAATCAGAAACAAAATGTGAATCACGAAATTTTTAATATAACCATTTTAATAACATATATAAAATATCTTAGATCGTTAAATAATACTGCTATTAGGATCCGGCACTTCTTCATTGTACATATCAATGAGTGAGTTCAAACAGGCAAAGCGACTAGGAAAATGGCAGAAGCAGAAGAAAGACATCCATCGGCTGCCGTCATACTCCAAGTAGCTTAGAGGCTGTACGAAACAGTCAGTATCCCGCTGAACAAACGCGAAACTGGAAAAAATCGCGAGACAAGAAATGTACAAATTACCGAGACAATTTTGAACGTTTTCGAGCAGAATCTCGAAATAAGTATTCAGGTGCTCGAGAACACGATTTCAACGGTACAAAGAATACCGCAAAAAGAAAGATTGCATCTTTTTCACTACATACGCGTGCAACATTTGCGCCCAAAAGATTATGTAGTAAGAACATTCTGCGAAAATTTTTTCAGAAAAGTAGATCAAGATCCAAGATTTTCTTCTCGTGTAATATTTAGCGATGAATCGCTATTCACATGTGTAGGTATTTATAATTGACACAATATGTATTTGTGAAGAGAAGAAAATTCCAGAGCCACGCGACTCAGAAACTTTAAAGTTTGCTAGAAGATAAATCTGTGGGCTGAAATCATGGGAAATTAAATGTTAGATCAGGTTGTTCTTCAAGATATTTTAATTGCTGAAAGATACGTTCAATTATTAACGGATAATTCGCCAAATTTCTTAGAAAACGTGCCATTATTGGAGAGAAACAAGATTGTATTTCAACAACAAGTGCCGGGCCACACAACGCCAAGATAGTGACAAATTATTTGAACAAACATTTTCCTGAACGATGGATGAGCCGGTATAATCCAACAATGGATGGACCGGTACAGTCCAATACGTTGGCCCGCAAGATCACCAGATCTCAATCTCTTGGACTTTTTTTATAGGAATACTGTAAGGAAGAAATTTGTAAAACGATTTCAGAAGATGTCGATGAGTTGGATATAAAATTGCGACATGCTATTTGGGCAATAGAAGAAGATGTAATGGAGGACATCCAGACGAATTTATTAAAACGTATGAGAGCTTGCGTTCAAATGGACGACAATCACTTTGAGCACCTGCTTTAATTATTTTACTTTTCAAATTCTTTTTAAGTGTCCGAAGATAACTCGCTTTTTTTAGAGCGACGAAAGACAATCCGCTCTTTTCGGAGCGACCAAAGTAAAGCGACTTAATATCGCAATGATTTTGAACCTGTAAGATTTGCTGATTTATACAGTGCTAGCACAACTTAAATATACAATATGAAGTCTATCAAAAGATTAGAAATCAAAATAATGCTAGCACAACTTAAATATACAATATGAAGTCTATCAAAAGATTAGAAATCAAAATGATGGGCAAAATGTCCGTGCGAAAGGGGCGCAAACAAGAATAAAGTGCCCTCACTGCGATTTAGAATCTGAAGGCTGTATTAACTTATGTTATGCTATCAATACTCAGATATATTTGGAATGCGTCAAAGAATTATTAATATCAAAACAGAAAATGGTTAATCTTATACAACAAGATTAAATTAAAATGGGAGTTTAACTTTTTTTGAGCTAATCTATTTTTGTAAATTCACCATTTTTAATTATTAATCTTTATTAAAAGGTCTGAAATAGTAGAAAAAATTGATAAAATGATAAAAATAACATTCATATTGTAAAGCATGCATTTAATCTAGATATTATAAAAAACGGCTTGTTTCCGAAATGATACATATTAAAGACCATAAATCTCATGAAAGACACTAAGTCATTAGACAATTATATCTCAACATCCTTGAGATGCTAGCAAGATAATGGCAACAAACTTTATGTACAATAAAATAAACATGACTAAATATAACTAGTATAAGACAAAATAATTTCAAAAATTCTAACAACTCTTTCAAAGGAATATTTGTGTTTTGCTTTGTAAGTACTTAGAAGTCAAAAAAATCTGAGAAAGTCTCTTGAAAATTTAACTGCAAGACTAATAGGAAAAAAAATAAGATTTCATCCTAAAAAAGAAGAAAAAGCAGTAGCAAGTATAAGGTAATATAAGGTAACACAGAAGAAATGTACTAAATGTAATAAACAAGAACGTATAGTAAAATCAAAATTTATACCAAAAGATAAAAGTCAAGTACGTTGTTTTCAATGTAATAAAATCGGACTTATGGCAAAATATAACTAGTGAAATGTATGAAAATGATACATGGATTGTAGATTTAGAAAGTTCATGACATGTGACAAATAAAAAAAAAAGATTATTTTGAAAAATAATCCAATAACAGAAAATGGAGAAGTTATATTTTCAAATACATTTTCAAATGATGAAGTAACTATTAAATAAAGCTAATAATAAAATTGTCATTATAAAATGAGTCATTTTCAACAGAAGAATTAGAAAAAACAGAAAGTCAAGGTAGTCAGTGACATAGGGAGCTTGGACATATAAGCTATGAAATATTTAAATATTTTGTCATTGTCAGAAGGAATAAATTCAGGAAATCAAATGATTTGGATAAATTAAAAACTAGATATAAAGTATGTTTAAAAACTAATCGGAGAATCAAGATTAAGAGCAGAAAGACTTTTACAAATAATTCGTATAGATTTGTGTGAAGCAACAGAACCAATAACTTGGAACAGATAAAAATCTATTATGACTTTCCTTAATGACTATTAAATGGAAAAGCTGAGAGATTACATAGAACAATTATGAATAAAATTTGAGCATTATTGATTGATTGAAATCAGTGGATACTATTACTACAACATACTTCATATGAGATGTGGAATAAGCGAAAACCAAATATAAAGAATTTACAAATTTTTGAAAGTACAGTTTATGCTAAAAGGTTAGACTCATTAAAGAAGCTTAATGAGAAAAAATAATAGCAAAAAATGTTAAATTTTTGGAAGATGGTTAAAATTTAACAAAATACTTTATATGAAGAAAATAGAAGAGGACATGAAACTAGAAGAGATCAAGAAAAAAGAGAACAAGAAAAAGAAAAAATGTTAGAAAAGAAGAAAATAGTACAAATATAAATCGCGAAAGTTGTCAAGATTTAAAAAATGTTAAGAAGACTACAAGACAAAGAAGACTACCTAAATATTTTTAACATGTATTTAATAAATACTAACTTATAGGGAAGCGATAGTATAAGGTCCTGATATTTAGAAGAAATAAGACTTGGAATTTAATAAACATTAACAATTTAAATCTTAAAAAACAAGATTTCAAACTACTTGATAGTAAACAATGTATTTTCAAAAAGTATTATAAAGAATTAATTTTAGGAATTTATGTAGATGATGGAATATTAATAGGACAAGATTTACAAGAAATAGAAGAAACAAGAGAGAACGGCTTAAGAAATAGAACCTCAGAATTTAAAATGACAGTAATTTACCAAAAGTTTTTGTAGAATTAAAAATAATAAAAAAAGAAGATAAAATTAAACTAAAGCAAGAATTATTACAAATAAAAAATGTATATAAGAAAAATTATAATTATAGAGAGGTGATAGAAAGTCTATTATACCTTTTAATCTTGGAGAAAATTTCTAATAATAATTTAAAAATTCCAATGCTGTTGGATCGGCAATTTCTTGTGCACTAGTTATACGTCTACGTAATGCAATCAATATAAATCAGTATAAACAATCTATAAAGAAAAGCAATATAATACATTAGTTTAATAAAATAACATCATTAGTAAAAGACAGAGTTAATATTAACAATTTAAAAAACCTTTAACTGGAAAATGGATTTTTCAAATAAAACAAGACGGTAGATATAAAGCATGTTTTGTTATTAGAGTTGTAAACAATTAGAGGTTGTAAACAATAAAGAAATATAAATAGAATTGTTGAAGATGTCTATGTATATCCTCTTAAAGGATACAATTGTAGAGGAAAAGTATTTAAATTTAAAAAGGTATTGTATGGATTGAGAGCACTTTTTTGTTGAAATACTCATTTCACAGACTTCTTAAAAAAACAAGATCAATTTCAAACTACTTAACAGTAAACAATACTAATGGAATATTAATAGGAAAAGATGAAATATTAATAAAAAAAGATTTACAAGAAATAAAAGAAATGATAGAACAGCTTAAAACAGAATTTTAAATGACAATAATTTATAAACTAAAAGTTTTTGTAGAATTAGAAATTAAAATAAAACAAAAAATTCATCTTCTTAAATAGTTTTCTCTTGAGGGAAATAATTTAGAAATTCCAATACTATTGGATCGACAGTTGCTTATGCATAACTTATTATATGTCTACGTAGTACAGTCAGTAAAAAAATCAGCATAAACAATCTGTAAAGGTAATAGAATACATTAGTAAAATAACATCATTAGTAAAATAACATCATTAGTAAAAGACAGAGTTAATTAAATCTCTGGAAAAATGTGCTTCGCTTTATCAGATCTGCCTCCAAGAATGCAATGTATATTTAAAATTAATGCAATGTATATTTTGGAAAATAAGTTAACGTTTGAAACATGTATCAATTGATGAATATTTCTGGTTTCAGAAATTTGTAACTGGATTATTAATTATTACATAAGGTAAGTACATTTTGAATCCTGTTTATTAAAGTTTACTAAAGTTAAGTGTAACTCTTACAATATATATAAAGTTCACTAAAGAACTAGTTAAATAATACATAATAATATTAAATGAGCTTGCTATGTTACAAAATAAATTTTAATAGTAATTTAATAAAGTGTACGTTAATCTCACTGTGTTACCTAATATTTAATATAGTTTTTGAGTCTGTTATAAAAAGATATTCTCTTATAAGGGTTAATTTATTTTTTAACACAACAAGCACATTTAATATCATCATATTATTTTAATAACGAATTCAATGAACTCTATACATTGTAAAAGGTACATTTTATTAACTTTAATAAACAGGATTTAAAATGTACTAACGTTACTTATTAATCCAGTTACAAATTTCTGAAACTAAAAAAAACACACAGCGCTAATGTTTCAAACATCAATTTATTTGAAATGCATTCATAAAAGTATGTAATAAAAGTATGTAATATATACGATACGATAATATTTCGTTTATACAGTTTTTAATAATTTACTTGATTATACAAAAAGTAAAGCAGACAATATACGAGATATTGTAAAATATAAATTGTTAATGTAACTCACACTTGGCACCAAATGCGACCGCACCTCTTGACATTGATGATTATTCAGGTTAGGATCATCACATCGATATGATCGACAATATGCATAATCGATCCAATCGGTAATATAAATCAGCGACCCCCCACGAAAACTTTATCACTTCGCGTGCACTGTGGCGCGCGGCGCGGCGCGGCAGTTCACGCCTCTTGATACACTAGGCAATCTTGCAGTTGAAGGTAATTGGTCCTTGCTTTTAGATCCAACCAATCACATTAAATTGCTACTTAACCGCCCAGTAAACTGTACTAACACTAACCAATGAATTTTCGCGCTATGAGATGCCGATCTAAATAATAATTCTTTTTCGTGTTCATGTGGCGTGACCGTAAAACACTTGTAGACAACAAAGATATTCCATGATAATAGAGAGATAGTAGCAATTAGATTTTATATAGAAATTATTCAATTTTTGTCATTGTTTTTCTTATCTAGCAGCGCCATGTGTTTGAATTTTTAAAATAGGAGGATTTTTCAATAACAATACAGAGATAGTACCACTTGGATTTTGTAGAAAAAGTATATTCTCTTTATAACAAGTACACTTTAAAGATTTCATACATTTTTTTTAACAAACGCATATAATTTTTATAAGAGTACACAATTTCAAGACATTTATTTTAAGTAAATATCACTTAGGTTTGAATAAGAGATTTTGTAGAAAATATTAATGCATATCATTTTGATTAAAAAATTAAGACTTTTAAGCGCGCACGCACAAAAACAGGCGCCTTTTTTTACCTTTTTTTGAAAAGGTAATTTTGTACTGATTTATTTTGTAACGATAGCATCGTTACGCAGGTAAATTATATCTCTTTCTCGCTCGCACGCCAGATTGTAACATATCGTTCCGTCTCTTACTCGCACACCCGATCACGTGACGTCAGTACTCTCCGTCTCGCTCACTCGCACGCGCGGCCACGTGACGTCGGTTCCGTCCTCCATCTTGCTCGCTCTTGCGCCCGGTCGCGTGACGTCACACGTAGCTTCGCGCGGGCACGTGCGCGTAGGTACACGCCGAAAAGTGGGGTAAACACGTGGTTCCGACTGCGTGGGCGGCTGGAGGGTATAAATACGGAGCCTCACCAGGAAGGAGCAACCAGTCGGTTCCAAATCACCGGTACCGACACTCCGGGAGTACTCGGAGCTCCTTGGCTGGGTGTTCCCGGCTTCCTTATACCGGGTGTACTCGGTTTCCTGAAAACCCCTGACACCGGGCGTTCTCGGTTATCCGCACTCCTGTGCCGGGCGTTCTCGGCTTCCTGACACCGGCCGTTCACGGCCTTCCTGACACCGGGCGTTCTCGGGTATCCGCGCTCCTGTGCCGGGCGTTCTCGGCTTCCTGACACAGGCCGTTTACGGCCCCCCTGATACCGGGCGTACTCGGTTATTCCGTACTGCACTCCTGCGCCGGGTGCTCTCGGCTTCCTGATACCGGGCGTACTCGGTTACCCGTTTCTTTACCTGTCACCTGTCCTATAATTTCGATTCTTAATTTTTGTTTTATTTTCAGAGCAGATTTAGAATAATTTCACTCGGTCGGCGACGACGCGTTTACCCGGAGTTACAACTTCCTCGCCGGATTTTCCTTGGATATCTTCCGTCCCGAGCGTTCCGTCCGAACAAGCGCCCTCCTAACAAAGCGAGCGTATTTTGACCCCTTCCTCAGGCGAGCGATAGTTATTAAGTTGCGTTAGCATTAAGTCCGCGTTATTTGTAATATTTTCCGAGCGTTAGTTTGTAAAATCCGCGTCTCGCATTTAGACTTAAGATTTCAATCGACGCCGCTAGCGCTTAATTTAGTTTAAGTTTTCTACGTGTTCTCTATACGTGTACTAATTAGTTTTAAGTTCTTTCCGCGTGTGAACAAACGTTCCGGGGAACACGAGTTCCGAAGGTGTTAACTTCCTCTCTTCCTAATAAATTTTATTTTTTTTGTATCACGGAGTGTGAGGAGATATTGATTTAAAATAAATATTTTGTTAATTTCTTTTCAAATCGGAGTTCCTTCTTTTCTCGACCCTGGCACCGGCGAGCTAATCCGCGACCGCGAGAAAAGTCGTACCGTTACAATTTTAACATGAAAAAATGAGCTAAAAGGTTGCAACACATTGAAAGATCGTTACTCTAAAGTTTTTTTTTTTTAAATTGTTTCCCCTGCACTTCCTCTCGAGGACGACACGACACAACACGACACCACTTGTTACCTCTGTCTCTCAATCCCTCGTAGGCCGGCCCGAGCTTTACTCTCTGTCCACGTGCTCCACTACGCTCGATCGCGAGCTCGGCACCTTTTTTTTTTGTTTACGGAGAGGAAATGCGTTACCGCATACCCCAGGCCTCGGGGGAGGCCTGGCGGTTATGTGGGGCTTTTCCCCGCCGACGACGTATCGACGGGGACATACCCACTAAAACCTCTCCGGGTGTCCTGCCCTGGTCCATAACTGGGGTGCTCCGGGAACGCGTGCAGCATACTTCCGAAGCCCCCGGACTCAGTCGGCCAGTTGGCGGCCGACTCGTCTCGCCAGGAGCGCCTTAGCGGTAGGCACCCCTGGCAGGGCTTTAGGGCCTAGTCTACCCTAGGTCGGGGGAGAGGGACACCCTCCTCCGCCACTTCCCCTGTTGGTGTTGGGGGTCCAGACCGGAGGTCCGGCTCCCGCCGGATGGTTCCCGGGCCTAGCTGCGCCAATTTGCGCGAGCTCCCTGACGCTCATTGAGGGAGGGGGGCACTTGCCCCACTCCCTCACCCGGCGAGACTGGGAGGGTTACCCCTCCATGCTGGAAAGGGACCCTCTCCCCAATGTCACTGGGAATTAGCCTCGCTGGGAGCCATTCTCGGTGCGGACTGTCTCGCCCTGCTTCGGGTCCCATATGCGGGACTTTCGGCAGGGAAGGCGGGAGTCTCCTCCTCCCCGTTGTTGGGAGGAGGTCGCCGTCGCTTTTCCCCTCCTCCTCGATGGTTTGGAGGGAGGGGGGTACAGCGCCGGCGATTCTTCTACGCTTTCTGCGAGGCCCCCCGCCGTCGGGTGGCCCCGGTCGGTCCCGTGGAGGACAGGGATCCCCGCCTCTCCTATTTCCGCGGAGGTTGGGTCGGCGACGTCGTCGTCTGCCGCCCCCCCATCCGAGTCTTCCTCCTCTTTGACGCTCTCTTTCCTTTTCAGCCACCTCCTTCTGCGACATAACTTGTTCGCAGAAGGAGGCGACCGCCTTCCAGCAACTCTCCCTGAGGACCATCTTGGCAACGACGGGAGAGGTCCTCTCCAACTTCGTCTCGGAGGACTCTGCGCAGCTCGTCCCACGCTGGGCACAGCTCCAACGTATGCTGCGCAGAGTCCACCTCCGCCTCGCAGTGGTGGCAGCGCGCGCGAGCTCGGCACCTTGATCCGCACTGAAAACGTCCTGGGAAAGGAGCAGGGTGAATAAGACGACAAGGTTGCGCAGCAACGACACTTTTATATTTTGGCACTCTCAGTAAACTCTACAATTCAGCGTTCAGCTCCACGCGACTTCATATTCGGCACGACACGACTCCGGTTTGGACCACGACCGGTTCTCAAGCTCGCTCCGCACAGAGTCCGCGAAATCTCTCGTTCGCATGATTTCGAAGCTAACGGTCCTATCGTGGAGATATTCTATTGGCCCTTCGTCTAACGGTTCGCTATGACGTACGGAGTCATGATTTCGGAGCATGACAGCTCGCGCTCCCGAACGCTTTGCCGATCACCTGGCGCTATCGGTCGGCAGCCGTTTGCCTTGCCGCGTTCGCAGCAGCTCGCAAATTTCTTACAGCTCGGCCATTTGCACCTTACTTCGTCCCGGAGTGGGGGGAGGGGGGGATTTTTATTTTTTTAGATGTACAAATATCGATCGCATACCTTCGCGGGAGAATTGACGAGTTACAATCGGCGAGACCAAATAATTCTAGTTTGTCGCATTACACTTATCAGCTATCTCAATACTATACAGGGTCTTTCTTACATCTAATGACTCGAGTGGATAATGGTTGTGAATTTAAAGTTACATTGCAAAATACATCATACGCTTGTCGGGGCGTCGAGCCTGATCCATTTTTTCATACGGTCCGACGAGAATATGGTGTTTAATGGGCGTGGAGCCAGATTAAGGTCAGGTATTTCTTTGATCACGTAGCGGTTATTGCCGAGGACCTTGTCGACTCGATAAGGTCTTTGTACTCAGGTTTAAGTTTTCCGCTCGTACCCGGCTTCATCTGCGTGTTTCTTATCATTACAAATTCCCCTATGTTATATATTGACGGTTTTCGCTTGCGGCTATCCCGATATTCTTTATTATATGGCGTACACTCTCGGTTGCCTGAAGCTAATTTTGATGCAACTTCTCGTTGCTCGTCGGTGTTAATATCAACAGCGATTAGTTCGCGTACATAATGCGCTAAGTCGGAATCAAGGTGATTGCGTTGATCGTACCCGAACATCAACATGGAGGGGGTACTCTTCGTTACCGCATGGTAGGTGTTATTTATTACGTACTGCAATCGCAGCAAATAGTCTTTCCATTCGCTTGGTTCTTTGAGCATTTTAATTAGCGAAGTTTTTATGAATCGGTTCACCCATTCTACCGTCCCGTTCGTCCAAGGGGCGGCTACGGCTACTCGACGATGTTTTATTTTGTGCAGCTCGGCAAAATCGATAAATTCTTGCGACGTGTATGCTGTTCCGCGATCGCTCACTAGTTCATCCGGCCTACCAAATGTAGCAAAAATAGATTCAAGCGCGTTAACCGTTTCGCGCGTCGAGGTAGACTTAGTGGGAAATAACTAAGTAAATTGCGTGAACGCGTCGACGACTATTAAAATGTGCTTTCAGCCTTCTTTCGTTAAAGTCAACGGCCCGAAATGATCGATGTGTACCTGCTGCATGGGTGCGGAGGGTGCCAGATATAACGCGGTTTCGCCCTCCAATCTATTTGGAGACTCGTTACTAACGATGCAAGTCAGGCAATTTTCGAGGTAATTGTGTATGCGTTTACGCATACTCGGAAACCAGTAGTTCCGTTTAATCCCCTGATACGTTTTTTCGTACCCGACATGGGCCATGTCGTCGTGGTATGCCTTTATTACACTCACGACCATAGGCTCCGGGACAGCGAATTTTAGGCAATCGTCGTCTTTCCGATAAACTAACCCATCGACAAGGGCGAATTTATCACTGTATTTAAACTCTAATTCGCAAGCTATCTCTTTTATATGAGAATTTGTGAGCTGGCGGATCTTCAACTCTTGTTCTAGCGACCTCTCATTAATGTAGGCTACACAACGACTCAGCGCATCGACGTGCTCCATCTTTGTTCCTTGTCGATGCGTCAGTTTAAATAGATAGCCCTGCAGCGCCAAGGTCCAGCGAGCAATCCGCGGATTAAGGTTTGCTTTGTTTACCGCGTATATTAACGCGTGGCACTCGGTCACAATATTGAAATTTATACCGTACAGGTAAATATGAAATCTTTCTACTGCACGCACGATCGCATTTCTAATTCGTAACTGTAGTAATTCTTTTCAGCGTTATTTGTCGTACGGCTGTAATACGCGACGGCGGATCATTTGCCATTGTCTGATTTTTGTAGCAGGATTGCTCCGAGGCCGTGGCTGCTGGCATCGGTATGCAGCTCTGTTTCTGCGCACGGATTATACACTTTCAAAATGGGATACTCAGTGAGCTCCTTTTTTAATATCTCAAACGATCTAACACAATTCTCGTTGAAATTATAGGCGTCGTCTTTTTTCAGTAGGTCTTGTATCGGTTTTGCTTTTATCGCAAAATCTTTAATGAATTTCCGAAAGTAGTTAGCTAGCCTTAACCATCGCTGTACCTCGTGTACATTCGACGGCTTTTTATAATTTCGGATCGCCTCGGTGTGCCGCGCGCTCAGCTTGATCCTCCTCCCGGATATTACGTACCCGAGAAATTCGATTTCTTTCTTAAGAAAAAGGCACTTTTCATAATTCAGCTCAAACCGATATCTTCTCAAAATAAACAAAACTTTTTTCAAGGTTGCTAAGTTTTCCTTTACTGTCTCGGACGCGATCAATATATCGTCCATGTACACAATTAATTTTTCTTGTCAAATTAACGGATTAAGAATTTGCATCAGTCGCTTCTGGAATTCCGCTGGGGCTTCGGAATTCCCGAATGGCAGGTACTTGTACTCAAATTGCCCGTCCGGCGTCGCGAAGCTAAAGTATTTCATGCTGTCTCGGTGGACCGGAATCTGATGGAATCCGTCCCTTAAATCCAGAAGCGTAAAGATAACTTTTCCCGTTAATCGCGATAAGCACACTTCAATCCGAGGAAAGGGATATTTTTGTTTAAGTACGCGACTATTCAGTGGTCGCAAATCGACGCACATCCTGATGGTGCCATTTTTCTTTCGGACAGTGATCACCCTGCCGCAATACGGCGAGATGCTCGGCTGGACGATACCGTGCGCCAGCAGATCATCAACGATATCTCGCATCTGCATCCGCTCGCCGTGCGCGAAGCGGCGGGGAGCAAACGCATAGACCGAGTCATCCTTAAGATGCACCCTCTTGGCGTAACCGTCATCGATCGGCGCTACGTCCGTTTGTTCAATTTCCGAAATTATTTCGACTATTTTTCTCTTTCCCTCTATCCCGATATCTGTTTCGATGTTTTCCAATATCTGCTCGAGGCTCTTTGCCGTGGTCTTGACTTTCGGCCCTGTCGCCAGCCCCGACACTCGGAGGAGGCAGGCGGTTCCTTTCTCTGTACGAGAGAATTGTTTCGATTAAGGCCGCACGGTCCGGAGTGAACGGCAATCCGCAAGCTATCGCCTCCTTTTGCAGCACTTCTAGCGCCGCATTTTCTAGTTTCTCGCGATCTATTCTTACTCTCTTGCGGTGGACTCCGCTGCACTTCCTCCGACTCGGGATTGCGCGCACACCCGCACTCTCGATTCTCCGGCTCGACGTATTCCGGCTTCATGCGTCGCGCTACGCCCGATATCACGGGGCCGGCGCGTGTCGACACGACGAAATTCGCACGCGCTCGCTCATCGCCGTAACGGTCTTCCGCGGGCCGCGCCTTAACGACTTGAAACTGTTCACACTTCCGCGTCAACGGGGAATAGCCCGTTTCCTTCACGGACGGCACGAGATATTTGTTTAACCCGACTCTCTCTCTAACGGCGCTGGGAGTAATCTCCCTGGGAGTTATCCCATTTCTGAAGTTGAAAGATCGTTACTCTAAAGTTTTTTTTTTCTAAATTGTTTCCCTTGCACTTCCTCTCGAGGACGACACGACACGACACAACACGACACCACTTGTTACCTCTGTCTCTCATTCCCTTGCAGGCCGGCCCGAGCTCCACTCTCTGGCCACCTGCTCCACTACGCGCGATTGCGAGCCCGGCACCTTAATTCGCACTGAAAACGTCCTGGGAAAGGAGCAGGATGAATAAGTCGACAAGGTTGCGCAGCAACGACACTTTTATATTTCGGCACTCTCAGTAAACTCTACAATTCAGCGTTCAGCTCCACGCGACTTCATATTCGGCACGACACGACTCCGGCTTGGACCGCGACCAGTTCTCAAGCTCGCTCCGCACAGAGTCCGCGAAATCTCTCGTTCGCATGATTTCGGAGCCAACGGTCCTATCGTGGAGATATTCTACTGACCCGTCGTCTAACGGTTCGCTATGACGTACGGAGTCATGATTTCGGAGCATGACAGCTTGCGCTCCCGATCGCTTCGCCGATCACCTAGCGCCATCGGTCGGCAACCGTTTGCCTTGCCGCGTTTGCAGCGGCTCGCAAATTTCTTACAACATTTTCTTTGATGGTTTTTGGAATGTAGATTTGCTCATCGAACGGCGAACGTAATTGGTTCTTACCTGTGGATCCAACCATTTACGTTCGCCGATCGATGAGCAAGTCTACATTCCAAAAACCGTCAAAGAAAATATGTTGCAACCTTTTAGCTCATAACTGTATGCAACGCTCACACAGGCTCACCAATGTTCACGAATCAAAAGAAACGATTTTATTTAAGCACGTATAGGCGCTTATACACGCTTAAATAAAATTGTTTTTTTTTTATTTGTGAACATTGGTGAGCAAATGGAACGATTGAAAATAGCGCTCAAAAGCGTAAGAACTTACAGAGCGTGAGCGTCTAAGCGGAACGCATCTTGGAAGCACTGCTCCCACCACGGGCTATTCACGTGTTTGCACATGCTCGTGTCTCGTGTTAGTGCCGATTGCATTACGGCTGCCGGGACAACGTTGTTAAATCGTGCTAGAAGAGAAGACGGACACCATTAAAACTGAAATTGGAACTTGAACTTGGACGTTCAGTACTAATGAAGAAAAACTGATTAAATACTAAAAAACTGATTAAAACTTGGAACCTGAACTTGGACGTATTTGACGTCCTACTCAAGACAAGATGACTGAAGAATATCTTGATGTAAGTATTATTTCGTTCATTCAAATTGATGAAAGGAAAAACAGGCTGAGTCGCGACCGCGCCTCTTGATACTTATATTCCTTACGTTGCACGTGCACTTTTCGAAAAACATTTTCTATAATTTTAATATATTTCTTTTCTAATTTTTATTCAGATTGACATGGAACAGATAGATATAAGTGAATTTAGAAAAGATAAAACATCTTATGGTTACGGCGATGCCAATGCACACATTGACATCGACGTCGACGCGGACATTGACGTCGACGTCGACGCTGCTCCTGGTGCCGCTCCTTGTACCGCCGCCATTTCTCGTCCCGTAGCCGCCGCTTTTCGTTCCGTAACCGTCACCGCTTTTCATCCCATAGCCGCCGCCGTCGCTACCACCATCACCACTACCACCACCACCACCATTATCACCACTTTCACCACCACCACCACCACCACCACCACCACCACCGCCGCCACCACCACCGCCGCCGCCGCCGCCACCACCACCACTCGACACCGCCGCCACCACCATCACCACCACCACCACCACCACCACCACCGCCGCCACCACCACCGCCGCCGCCACCACCACCGCTGCCATCACCACCATCGCCGCCACCACCACCGCCGCTTCTCGTGTTGCCGCTACTCAATTAAACAACTAGGTGGCAACTCAACGTAAGTACTGATTCTAATTTAATTCTTTATCTATCTAATATAGACTTTTTTATCTAGACTCTTATTTACAGCTAGACGAAGAGGAACTAAAGGCGGAAAAAGAAGAGAAAGAGGATTTTTCCATTTTCTATTTAATATGAGCGACAACTTTAATTATTATTATTGGAGAGGGAGAGGACGAGGACGAGGACGAAGAAGAGGACGAGGAGAAAAATAATTTTTTTTCAAGAAGATACTTTTTAATTTAGTAATTAAATATTCTATTTTTTTTAAGATTTTTTTCTCGCTTGCTTCATTAATCTGCTTAACTCTCATGTATCTTCTTTAAAAATACATAAATTTGATAATACTTTTATTTTTCTATCTTTCCTCTTCTCAAATATAATAAAATTATGCATTATCTCCCACAAATATATATTTTACATTCAAGTTAAATCGCTAACTATCAAATAAATAACATGTTGCATTATTATAATTTACATTAAATATTTTTCATGTTTAAATTAGTGTTTTAATATATAACAGAGTATATATTGGTTCTGCACATTTTTATATTAATTACTTTTTTTTTAACTTGTTACAAGTAATACATTTGTTACTAGTAATGTCGATGTAAAATAATTCACGATCAAAAATCTTTATACCTTAAAATCTAATGGCTGTATCAATCACGTTCTTAGTATACGTAAGCTTAATAATTGCTTGCATTAATATATATAAAAATTCAAAAACATGGCGCTTCTAGATAGGAAAAGCAGAAAAGACATAAGAAAGAATACAATAAATTTAACACTGGTACACAACTAGCAAAGATTTTCTGTGATAATAGAGAGATAGTAGCACTTAGGTTTTGTGTAGAAATTATTCCATTTTTCTCATTGCTTTTCCTATCTAGCAGCGCCATGTTTTTGAATTTTTAAAATAGGAAGATTTTTCAATGACAATACAGAGATAGTACCACTTGGGTTTTGTAAAGTATATTCTCTTTATAACAAGTGCATTTTAAAGATTTCATACATTTTTTAAAATAAATGCATATCATTTTTATAAGATTACACAATTTTAAGACATTTATTTTAAGTAAATATCACTTAGGTTTGAATAAGAGATTTTGTAAAAAATATTAATACATATTATTTTGATTTAAAAAATTAAGACTTTTAGGCGCGCACACACAAAAACTGGCGCCTTCTTTTTACCTTTTTTTGAAAAGGTAATTTTGTACTGATTTCAGATATTTTTGTACATTTTAACTGGTATCTAATGTATCCCTGTGATACTGTGTTACTTGAATTCTGCATCATCCTATTATAAATTAACAATTGTTAGTCTGAAATATCTGAGATATAGCATAACCAATCATAAATAAACATAATTTTACAAAACTCACAGATATTCTTTCCAAATTAGAGTTATAACGAGCGTTTAGCTTGCCTATGTGGATATATCCAACCAAGCCATGTGACCATTCTTTGATCCACTGACAAGCATAATATTTCCTGATTGTTGTATTATACATAAATCCAATCCTGCGCTACAGCAAAGTTTCCAGATAACCATGCAACATCATGTTACATACTCAGTCAAAAACTGCTACGTGACCTTGTTTTCCATTTAAAATAAAATAACATCATTAGTAATAAAGTACATACTTGAATAATAGATAATAATGAGAAAGAAAGATAAAAAAAATATATTTAATTCAAGATAATTTAAAATACTAGAATGTTCATGCAATTTCATGTATAAACTACATGAAACAAACATATTTTTCTAATAACACTAACATTCTGTTATATTTACAAAAACAAAAAATAAATTGATTAACGTATATATAAAAATAAATAAATATATAATAACTTACCTGAGACCTCCTATTGATGAATAGACTCGATCGATCAATTTGATCGCGGGTTTACACGAAACGGACGAATTTAATTAAAAAAGTGTCAAACTGTCCCGCGAACCGAGATTATTATTGTTGACGATTGACGAATAATCTGGCTAGAAAATCTGTCACGGCGGCCATGATGTCAAGAAGTATATAAAGTACTACATCACATACACCACAAGTATACAATCGCATACAGTTAACTAATGTATGTGCCAGCGCCAATATGTGTCGAAAATATGAAAGGGAGAATTCTTGAAGGCGATGACGACGATAATGAAAACAATGACGTTTCTTAACACAAAAATGTCGAAAAGAATGCATCGCGATATCTTCGCTCGTAGGGCACGGGGAGAAAAAATAAAAACATTTTTATTATGCAATTCGTTCCCAAGCTATCGATGGAGACTACTCAGAACTTGATCGGTTCAGCCGTTACTGAGATCTGTTAATCTTATTATGCTTGAACTCGCTGACTCGCGTAAGAGAGACGCTCGGTCTTTTTCGCTTTCTTTTTGTTTTTTTTTTTTAAATTGGCACGAGACGCGACCGCGCCTCTTGATATTTTGAAAAATTACATAAAAATTATGAAAAAATTTTTATCAAGATACAATTATTTTAAATATTTTTCCTTTATATTATAATAAGCTTAATTTAAAAATTTTTTACATTTCTGAGAAAAATATATATCATTTAGTTTAAATTAGATTACACAATTTATAGATATCGTTATATTTTTTAAGTACATACATTTGGGTTAACCCTTAAACACGTAAATGGGTCTGAGAGACCCCATATGAAGTTTTGAACGCTTCCTGTGTAAAAACAGAATAAGATATGAGATTCGAACTAAGTAAAGAAGTTTGAAATCTCTTTTGATTGATATGGTTGATCAACTTTTTTGATCAAATAGAATTCGAACGGCACGGCAGCAAAGTTTTGTTAGAGTCAATACGATCCATATAGTGTGTAAGTAAAACTGTTTTTGTGAGTATTTTACATAAAAAAGCTGGACAAAATACGTAAACAGATCGGTACGGGGATGTTACTCACATATACTCTGTCTAAAGTTGGAATACTATGAAATGCTGTAGGTGTAGCAAAGAGAGTTTTTCCGAAATATATCATGAAACACATCAATTTTCAATTTTAGACATGATTTAATCAAAAAATACTTCATATTCGTCTTGTTACATGAATACATTTTCTAATAGAAATGACAATGATATAATTTTTTTTTAAGTGTGAATCTTTAGCTTTCAAACGCCGCATTGTAAAGTCTTTAAAAGTTTTTTGTTACAAAGATATGATTTTTTTTTAAAGTGGATTTTTAGATACTCAAAAATACTTCATATTCTCCATACTACATAATTATATTTTTCAAAAAAAAAAATGACTGCCAAATTTTATTTTGAAAATGTGACTCTTTAGCTTTAAAACGCCATATTTGAAAGTCCTTAAAAGTTTTTTGTTGCAAAGATATGTTTTTTTTCACGGAAAAGTAGATTTTTGACCAATTTCTCATTTTTGCTTAATGGTTTTTCCTTTATAACTTCACAATAAATTATTTTTCGGCAATGCCGATTGTGCACTGAGATTCTAAACTTTCATTAAAAAGTAAATTGTAGAAAAATATTGATTGTAATCAAAGTTATAGCTTCTCAAAGTTAAAAAAGTCTCCCAGACCCGAAAATGTGTTTCTGTATTTTACAGGATCGATGTGTTTAAAAGTTAAGATTGTAATAAGTTTTTTGAATGAAAATACAACGATAATATATCACTTAGGTTAAGTAGAAAAAATAAGTACATACTTCAAAATAGCGTTATTTTAATATCTATATGAGCATAAAAATCTTCGAGTTCTTATACGGATTATGTTTAATTTAATATTTTAAATTTAACATAAAAATTAAAATTTAAAAACTATATTTTTTTACAATTATACATCCAATAGCAAGAATCTTCCTCTCATCTAATTTTGGTTTGGTTTTCATATTTTTAAACTTGTTACATTTTGTTCTTGTAATATTGGAATTTTGTAGCACCTTTAACACAAAGACGGCAATTGCAAGATTTTTTACAATCATTGAACGAGATCGTGTGTTACAGACAGCAGCATCATATGTAGATTTTGGAAGCCACACATCTCTTCTTAATTGTATCTAATGTAATGAATATACATGTTTTCATTAATGAAGAAATAAACAATAGTCATGTAACAATAAATTGCTACATTTTGCTTTGCCTACCTCCATCCAGGCAAAAGTTATCCTTCGACAAGCATCTTTACGGTAAGTCAAGGAAAGGATCTCGGCAACCAAAAGAAGTATAGCCAGTACCTCCCAAAAGTTTCTTGGATTACACCTCTTGCTTGCTGACTCACTAAAGCCGGAGCTGGCAAACACTGGACCATATTACACACGAACAGGCCGTCCGTTCTATCAAGGTGAGAAAACAAAAACAGAAGGAGAAATACAAGAAGATCTCTCAACAGGCTGAATCCCCACTTCCAACACACACAGTGAAGAACCTCAGCAGTCACGTACTGTCCCTATCTGAAGTATCTGTACTTTCAAAAAGACACAGTTTTGTTGTCACCCTCACAAGCATTCCTATGGAAGAAATTATCAGCCAAATTGGGTTCGTAAATAAATTTTTGAATTGGAAAATTTAATTGTTTTATCAAAATATAAGTACTATGATAACGATTTATTAAAATAAAATCAGTTAATTTGTTTATATTTTTTTAATAATAAAGTTCAAATATTCATAGAAATTCAAATGGATGAAAACGCATCGCTATTGGTGTGACGTCACGATGTTGTTCCTTTTCCGCGTGCTTCGAGCCTTCTGCTGTGTGATAGTTTCGCACAATTATTATTATCAAATTATAAACAAAAAGTAGTTTCAAATATAGCAAATATTTTAGAATCAGGTTTTATTAAAGCTGATTTAACAAATTTGTTTAAAATAGACGTATTTATAGTTTGTGAGTTTATTAAGGAAAATGACAAATTCAACGCTACTGAAGTTAGAAAATGCAAAAGCTGCAATGTAAGTTCATTTATTTCTAACATCAAACGAAGAGTATTCTGCAGCCAAAATATCAGTAACCTCTTTCGTATCTCATTGTCAGTAAGACGAAAGGAATAATTTGCAGTTCGTTCTCTATCGAGTTGACAGGAAAAAATATGTGGCATAACTCCAGATTTCATTTTTATAGGCTCACCCATTGAAGAGAAACAAATATAATTTTCCATGTCATCTTTTAGTTAGAAAATATCAACTAAAGAATTATTTGTATAACATATCATTCTTAGATACTATTCTCATAACCTAGCCTCAAAACTTTAGAAATAGAGATACTAATGGAAATAATGGTTTGATATTGAATATTTACAACAAAATGATCATCACAACAAAAATAATTTGATTTTGTTGATTCATGCGGACGTCGAGCCAATCGAAACCACAACTACCTTATTACTTCTTCGCGTAGTCACAAATACTTTAGCGGGTGCACTTTTTGTAATATTTTTGCACAAGAACACCATCGATAATTCATGTTTATTTGTTGTAATAACAATACAGCAGTTTAAATTAAATAAAAATTGAGCATACAGCTGTATTAAGTACTATGTGCATACATACTATGTTTTCAGCAACAACATCGTGACGTCATTTTCGAGTTCGGATAATCTCGGGCAATTCCGGAGCGTTCAAATGATCAGACGCTCGACTGTGTTTTAAAATTGCTATAACTTTATAAATAAAGAGTAGATTGCAAAAATAAAAAAGTTACAAATATATTTAAATATATTCTATCGATTGACAATGTTACTAAAAATTGACTTAAGAACCGAATTGAGACGGCTATCTTCCACCTCCCACCCGAAGCAAGCAACGACAGTAGACAACGAGCAGTCAACATCCTCCGCAAGGCTAAACAACCTAGCCAAAATATCAGCAGAGAAGAACGCTTGGCACTCCGGAATTTGAGACAGAACAACAACATTCTAATTCTACCGGCGGATAAAGGAAATGCCACAGTAGTAATAGACAAAAAAGTTTACTGTAATAAGATCAATGTTATGCTCTCGGATTGCAGCGTTTATGGAAAACTGAAACGGAACCCAACATTCACCATAGAGAAAAAAACATCCGTTCTGCTCAAGAATTCAGGCCTCCCTCCTGAAATTATCAAATACCTTACTCCCCGGAAATCGTCGGCTCCCAGATTCTACGGCCTCCCCAAGATTTACAAGGAATCGGTCCCTTTTTGCCCTATCATCAGTAATATCGGAAGACCCTCCTACCAATTGGCCCGCTACTTCACCAAACCACTTCAAAAACTTACTGGTCACAATGGATCTCACATCAAGAATTCTATTGATTTTGTGAACAAAATTACAAAGATCAAAACGACAACCAATGACATCCTGGTAAGTTTTGATGCAGTTTCATTGTTCACAAATGTCCCGGTCCATGATACGTTGGACATTATCAAAAAGTCTGACAAACTGCCGGCCAACTTTGTCCCACTAATAGAACATTGCCTAACCTCGACCTATTTCCAATTTCAAGAAGAGTTCTTTGAACAAACCTCTGGAGTAGCAATGGGATACCCTGTTTTACCCATTATTGCGAACATTTTCATGGAACATCTCGAAGACAAAATTCTGAAAAACGCACCTCTCAAACCTTCCACGTGGACCGATACGTAGATG
This sequence comes from Solenopsis invicta, assembly GCF_016802725.1. NCBI lineage: Eukaryota > Metazoa > Arthropoda > Insecta > Hymenoptera > Formicidae > Solenopsis > Solenopsis invicta. The sequence continues at coordinate 25,126 of NW_024105273.1, forward strand.
ACACATTTGTTATATGGAGCCACGGCAAAGAAACTCTCCCACCCTTTCTCGCTTTTCTCAACGCCCAACAACAAAACATTAAGTTTATAATGGAGGTAGAACAGGAAAACCAAATTCCCTTCCTAGACGTGTTGGTTCGAAGAAACGGAGATGGTACCTTAGGCTATCGGGTTTACTGAAAACCAACCCACACTGACCGATATCTTCACGCAACCTCCCATCACCATCCTTCACAAAAGAATTCAGTTATCAGCTCATTGGTATACAGAGCAGTTTCTGAACCAACGTTCCTAGATGAGAAGTTACAACATCTTAATCAGACCTTGACTAGGAATGGGTACAACAGCAAGAACATTAATCAGATAACCAAGAGATTGAAGAACAAGATCTCCAGTCCCAACGACACCGAAAATCTGGATGAAGAAAGAGAAAATAAAATGACGGCTGTCCTTCCGTATCTTCAACGTACAACAGAGCGCATAGGCAGAATTTTGAGTAAGCATAACATCAGAGTAATCTTCAAACTCCAGAAGAAAATTGCTCAATTACTCCCTAACCCCAAGGATCAAAGACCAAGCCTGGAAACACCAGGTGTGTACAAGATACCTTGCGTCTGCGGAAAAGTATACATAGGAGAAACCGGGAGAAAGATCAGTACACGGAACACCAGAGGTGTGCCAAATACAGCCACTTTTCACAATCAGCCTTGGCGGAACATTGGATGGAGACTGGACATGCCGTGCAGTATGATAAGTCTACCATGTTGGCCCCGTCACAAGGCTACTTTGCTAGAAAATATCGAGAAGGTCTGGAAATCTTGAAACATCCTGACAACCTCAATCGCGACAAAGGCCTTCAAGTAAATCCTATTTGGCATACTGTTCTCCCGGGTTTTTTAATTGACCGGCCGGTCAATCAAAACGCTCCGATTGGTTGACCAAGTCAAACTCCCCACCCCAACCCCTATTGGGCGCAACGGGGATATATAAGGACTACCACAACCGAAGGGAGCTCAATATTGGAGCTCTCAGCTCTGATGATGCAAGCTGCAATGTTTGCGAAACGTCGGCAAAGTGCCCAACACGCACGTGGCATCCATCCAGAAACCTCTCGGTTAACAGTAGTCATGTAACAATAAATTATTTCGATAAAATTGACAATGAAAACTAAAAAAGTCAATCAATCAGTAAATGTTAGGAGAGGGAGGGGAAGGATTAGTACAGACTATTCAAACACAGAATACATTTATAGATTATATTTTAACAATTGTTTCAAAAACTAATAGAGTTATTTAAAAAAATTTTTTTTGTAATATTTATATAATTTTCAGTGCTCCTACAGTTTATTTCTATATATAGAAACAGTAAAAAGTGATAAATATATAGACACACCACATAACACGTACGTGCACGGCTTTATGCGCGCGCGCGCACGCGTCTCTCTCTCTCTGTGTGTGTGTGTGTGTGTGTGTGTGTGTGTGTGTGTGTGTGTGTGTGTGTGTGTGTGTGTGTGTGTGTGTGTGTGTGAGTGTGCGTGTGCGTGTGCGTGTGCGTGTGCGAGTGCGTGTGCGTGTGTGTGTGACACCCGATCGCTAGTTTTCATCGCATTGTTGCTCCCTTTTCACCGTCTGCTCCGTTTTTCACAGCCTGCTTCATTGAATACGCGTTCACGGCCGTAAACATCTGTTCTGTAATTACACAAAATTTACAGAATAGTGTTTGTTGGATAATGTGGTGTTTATTAGTGTAATATAGTGCTTATTAGTTTATGTACCTCCGTTTTTGTCCTTTTCCATTTTTTCGAATTTCGTGTCACTTATTCGTGTATCCTTGACGACGCGTCACTAATATTACGCGGATAGATTGCGCAGCCACGTTTTTGGATACCTGGAGAAAAAGACAGCGATTCAGCGTATTTATAAAATAAAAAATATGTATACACGAATAAGTGACACGAAATTCGAAGAAACGAAAAAAGACACAAACAAAGGTATATAAATATATAAACACTATTGTATTTTTCTTCACTTCTATAATTTTTGTGTAATTGCAGAACAGATGTTCACGAATAACCAGTTGACTATAAAGCAAATGAAAAAGATGGACAATTAAGGCATTGTTTGAGGATACGTCGCCGTATTCAATATTTAGAGATGTAATTGGATACTTTTACAATCAATCGTGTTACGCTAAATTTAAATTTCATTTTATGTCGGATATAGTTAAACGCAAGATTGATAATTCTGTTACGCATGTTTTTATAGAAGGTGATGAAACACATACTAGTATAAAAAACTTGAAAGCACAACTAAAAGAGCAAACAAAGATCGTTAAATGTAAGTGGATAAAAGAATATTTCCAAGTTGGTAAAATTTGTGAAATTACAAACTATTTAATTAATTATTAAAATATAAAAATGTTAATTTAGATAAAAAAATGTGTACAAACAAAAATCACATTTAAAAACTATTGTATGTTTTTTTTATTATTGGCTTTTGGGCACAAAGGTTAATAAAAGATTAAGATTAAGATTAAGATTAAAATTTTTTTTTTATAATTTTTGTCACAAGTAATATATATTAAGTCCGTTCTTTCTGAACGTAATCGCAGATAGATGCGGATAGAAATCGCGTCGGACACAATGCAGATAGAAACAGATAGATCTTCTGTACATAATCGTAGACAAAAATTGACAGAAATCGCGACGGATACAATGCAGATAAAAATGGATAGGTTTTCTGTACACCCAAGGACTTTGATTCTGTCCATGGGGAAATTTTCCAAACTGAGAAGTCACCACTTTCTACATACTCGCAGTTTATGATTAATGAAACGATTAGAACTTATTGGTCGTTACGTTAACCCTTAAACACACCGATCCTGTAAAATACGGAAACACACTTTCGGGTCTGACAGACTTTTTCAACTTTGAGAAGCTATAACTTTGATTACAATCAATATTTTTCTACAATTTTTTTTTTTTAATGAAAGTTCAGAATATCAGGAGTGTGACTGCACAATCGGCATTGCCGAAAAAATAATTTATTGTGAAGTTATACAGGGAAAACCATTAAGCAAAAATAAGAAATTGGTCAAAAATCCACTTTTCTTTCCAAAAATCATATCTTCGCAACAAAAAACGTTTAAGGACTTTCAAATACGCCGTTTTAAAGCTAAAAAGTCACACTTTTAAAATAAAATTTGGCAAAGTCATTTCTTTTAAAAATTATAATTATGTAACATGGAGAATATGAGGTATTTTTCGGCATCTAAAAATCCACTTAAAAAAAAACATATCTTTGCAACAAAAAACTTTTAAGAACTTTACAATACGACGTTTTAAAGCTAAAGATTCATACTTTCAAAAGAAATTATTCTAATTTCTATTAAATTAATTAAATTACTAATCATTGTAATTTCCATTAAAAAATGTACCTATGTAACAACTCGAATATGAGGTATTTTTGATTAAATCGTGTCTAAAATTGAAAATTGATGTGTTTTATGATATATTTCGGAAAAACTCTTTTCTACAACATTTTATAGTATTCCAACTTTAGACAGAGTATATTCGAGTAACATCTGCAAATCGACCTGTTCAAACGTATTTTGTCCAGTTTTTTTATATAAAATACTCACAAAAAGAGTTTGACTTACACTCTATATGGGTCGCATTCACCCTAACAAAACTTTGCTGCTGTGCGGTTCGAATTCTAGTTGACCAAAAAAGTTGATCAACCATATCAATCGTAAGAGGAGATTTCAAACTTTTTTTACGTCTTGGTCCGAACTTCCTATCTCATTCCGTCTTCACACAGCAAGCGTTCGAAACTTCATATGGGGTCTCTCAGATCCACTTACGTGTTTAAGGGTTAAAATCCATAAACATAAGTAGATAGAACGTTGCTCTTAACAGAAGGATATTACTTAAAAAGTGAAAAAGGCAGGATATTGTATGACGAGGTACTTATTTTAATGATTATATCACATTAATACTGTGGCTACTTTTCTTTTAGTTAACACAGTTAACCCCAATGTCGTTTAATCTTTGTTATTCATTAAATGAATAAAGAATAGAATGATGCTTGCGTCGACTGTGTTTATTAAAAGGAAAGTAATCTTTAATAGCATATATACAGGGTGTCCCAGAAAGCTCGGATCTCCTTTTAAGAGCGGATTCCTTGGAACTTTCTAAGAAAAAAGTTCTAATACAAAAATGTCAAGGATACAATGATTTTTAAATTATTCGCGATTAAAATTTACGAATCACATAGCTGACATTTCGCGCGCTCAGATATGGTGACATGACATGGTACTACAAGGGTACCTTTTGACATTGTGGTTGTCATATAAAACTCTAAGCACAAGCCGCTCTAAATGGCTGTGGTCAATCGCAACGTGGTCAAACGGGACACTCGTGTACCGATGAGCAGCAAATTATGTAACAGGTAAAATCAAAAATGGGCAAAATCTCTAGCAGCAACGTACTTGGCCGTCCGTTTTTTTAATAAATTTTTAAGAGCACACAGTCCTTCTATTGTTCATACTGCTACTTAAATCACTGACGAATTTCAAAACATTCTATTCACCTACTTATAACTTTACAAATTTACTTACACGGACAAAAAGAAAATCGCTATAAAAAAGAGCAATTTTATTTGAAAACATATTTGACAAAATTAACCCAAATTCCGATAAAAATGATGCTATAAAATACAGTACGCTAAAAAGTTAAAAATTAAAAAAGTTATTAGATAAATTTAACATAAAGATTGTTAAATGTACAGAATAGCTTAATTTGAATTTTTACAATATTTACTATTACATTTAATATTAATTATCAAATAATGTAATTTTGAAATCTCGTGATTAACTATAGCATTACAAAAAATAATAAAAAAGTACTTGTTAATTTCTATTATTATTGTTATGAAAAATTATAACGTTATTACTAAAGCGTTATAAAATTATTTTAACGGTAACAGTTATATTAAAAAACGGGCGCATCAATTACGCTGCTGCTAGAGATTTTGTCCATCTTTGATTTTACCTGTCACATGATTTGCTGCTCATCGGTACAGAAGTGTCAAATTTGACCACGTTACGATTGACCACAGTCATTTAGAGCGGCTAGTGCTTAGAGTTTTTCAACTGTTTAACACTGTAAGTAGCTGGTGATCAATTGCAACGTGGTCAAAAGACTCCCAACTCATCGGTAATAAATATACGTGGAATATTTTTGATTTCACTTTTTTTTTATAATATTATATTTGGTTTTATCCATTGTTATTTTGGCATATTACAAAAAAATATACTTGGCGCTTTTTTTTAATGTCTTTAGGCAGATTTCAGGAATGTATGTATGTATGTATGTATTAATGTATATATGTGTATTAATGTATATGATAAATATTGCAATCTTATAAACTGTTATAACACCGGAGTATGTATCACGCACACGCACGCGCGCATGTGTGTGTCGCACATTGTCTTGCGACGCGGCTAGAAGTACGAAAATCTGAAATCGGGTCGCTAAGCTGTGCAGTATTGCCGGCTTGTTTTGTAATGAGAGAAAGCAAGAATGCTCGAGACAGAAGAGGATAGATCGAGAAGGTGAGAAACCACTTGAGAGAGAAAGAGACGCGACTAATGAGGGGGAAAGAAGCTCTTCAGCTTTAGAGGACAACCGGCAACACTGTACAGCTTAGGGACACGATTTCAGATTTTCGCGTTGCGGAGCCGAGTCGCAAAGCGATGCACGACACACACGCACGCGCGTGTGTGTATTTGACCCATATACTGGAAATTTAGACTTTTTTGAAAGATAAAATTTGTTTAAAAATAAACAAATTGTTTTTATCATTACAATTCTTTGGAAAGCATTAAGATACCTTCAGAACTACTCTCTAATTACCACAGAACTGTCAGAATTGTCTACAATCTGTCAACATGTAATGCATGTCCTACGAAAATAAGCTTCTTTGAAAGATAAAATTTTTTTAAAAATAAACAAACTGTTTTCATCATTACAATTGTTTGGAAAGCATTAAAAATAAAGCTAGAACTCTCAAAAATTAACAATCCACGAATTTTATATGAAATTATACGCTGTACACCCATATACACACATATACAAACACACACATACATACATAAATGATAATTGTAAAAATATCTTAAGTTAAATTGTAACGACCTGGCTTTTCCGCACACGGGGCGGCGTGAGTTTGGCGGGCGAGGACGCGGATGAGGTCGCCAAGAGAACTAGACGTGGATGGTTGGTAAATAAAATAGACTTTATTTCGCGTATTTTCGGTACTATACAATATCGTAGCGTTCTGGATGCAGCGCGCGGACGGACGAATGACGATGACGCTCGGACGGACATAACAAAAGCTTAGAATTACGCGCGGACGGACAAACGGAGAATCAGAACGCGCGGACGGAAAAACGGAACGTATGACGCGATAGTCGGAACGGCCGGATTTAAACGCGGTATCTACAGGCGGTGTTTATTTACAGGCGCGGGATTCCAAGCCGAGATTCTTGGAATTCGGAATCCTTATTGACGCGCTGGTGCCGTGGCCTTGCCGAAGGCCGTGGCCACGGCCGGAGACGTCGCGCGCGCGATACAGCTGTACTTTTAAATCCGATCGTGACGCGCTGCGGTTAGTACCGCGATGTTATGCGGCGGTGGCAATCGACTCACGCCAAGATCACTTGGTGGAGGCGCGGAACTCCACACCCCGAATCGTGAGTCGATACCGGGACAAGACGGCGGATCGGGAAAGTGCCGACTACCAGGATCTCCTGGTGGAGCCCAAGATGTACTTGAGCCCGTGAACCGGCGGTCTAGGAAGCGGATGGCTTGTGTCAAGATCACTTGACTGAAGCTAAGTTCGCTTAACTCCACTGAGCGCTCAGGATACACTTTTTTCGCGGACGGAAGGTGGACGGAAAAAAAGCCTCGACGGATACGTATACGCGCCGGTTTTACAATCTTATTGGCGCTCTGCGCCGGTTTCTCGCTGTCTGGCGGCAGAGTTGCCATTGAGGCGCCGATTTGCAGCCACACCGACAGCCAGAGGGAACAGACCCACTTGCACCGGCTGGCACTATATCGGCGTACGTCGAGCAGCCAAGGCGACGAGTGGGGAGCTCTACTGTCTCTTTCTTTCTCAAGCGGTCTATCTCCTTCTCAACCTATCCTCTTCTGTCTCGAGCGTTCTCTTTCTTTCTTGTTACAGGCGCAGCTTTGCTTTCAACCATCAGCGATTTGAGATTTTCGTATCGCGGAGCGAGTCACGACGCGCGCGCGCGCGCTATGTCTTAATATATAGGTATACACGTTTTCTACTTATCATATATAAAAAATACATGACGATATATCGATTTTTTTATCTTAATGGTATATTTACAAAATTAGAAAAAAATTGAAAAAATATATAGCTATACTATGCATAAAACATTTATAAATATAATTAATCCATATACATGTTAACAAAAATCTTAATTATTTCTAAATTACAATGTAGAAATATTGCAATATGAAATATATAACACATATATATTACACATATTTAGCATGGTGGTATGTTAAATAAAGAACCAAACAGTATCGAAGAAATTATAAAATTTTGAATAATTGCACTAAGATGATAATAAATTATTACAATTGAAGTAGTTTTGTCAAAATAACATCTCAGGAATATTTGTCACAACTAAAATAAGTCTGAAAGCGTGATATGAATGTTTCACAATTATTTGAAAAATCGTTTGATTCTTTATTTAAAATATTACCATGCTGAATGTGTAATATTTCATACAGCAATATTTCTACATCATAATTTAGAAATAATTGTGCATTTTGGTAAACCTTTATTTGAATTAATTCTTTTACAAATGTTTTACGTTTAGCACAGCTATAAGTATCTTTCCTAATTATTTCTTTCAAAATTTAATTTTGCAAATATATCACTAAGATGATTCGCATATCGTTATACTTTTACCGAAATACTATTTCTAAATTAATTGAACAGTTATCAATATTTTATAAAAGGTCAATACTTGTACATCTATTTATCTAAATGTACCTACACAATTGATGATTACAATTTTTATGCACGATTTCGTTAGATAATTTAATGCATGTTGTCCTATCGGGGAATGTTACGCGTCTCATCGCCAATTCGACAACTCCAGATCTGAAGTCACATATGGCTGTTACTGTTGCTATAACATGATTTCGAATCTCGAGATTCTTCAGTCGAATTCAGGCGATTACAATATTCAGTACTTTGTAACGATTCGACTTTTCTCGCGGTCACGGATTAGCTCGCCGGTGCCAGGGTCGAGAAAAGAAGGAACTCCGATTTGAAAGAAAATTAACAAAATATTTATTTAAATCAATTTCTCCTCACACTCCGTGATACAAAATAATAAAATTTATTAGGAAGAGAGGAAGTTAACACCTTCGGAACTCGTGTTCCCCGGAACGTTTGATCACACACGGAAAGAACCTAAAACTAATTGTAACGTACTCGCATAGAGAACACATAGAAAACTTAAACTAAATTAAGCGCTCGCGGCGTAGATTGAGACGCGGATCTTACAAACTAACGCTCGGAAAATATTACAAGTAACGCGACTTAATGCTAACGCAACTTAATAGCTATCGCTCGCCTGAGGAAGGGGTCACGATACGCTCGCTTTGTTAGGAGGGCGCTTATTCGGACGGAACGCTCGGGACGGAGGATATCCAAGGAAAAATCCGGCGAGGAAGTTGTAACTCCGGGTAATCGCGTCGTCGCCGACCGAGTGAAAATATTCTAAATCTGCTCTGAAAAGAAAACAAAATTAAGAATCGAAATTAAAGGACAGGTAACAGGCAAAGAAACGGGTAACCGAGTACGCCCGGTATCAGGAAGCCGAGAGCACCCGGCGTAGAAGTGCGGTACGGAATAACCGAGTACGCCCGGTATCAGGAGACCGTAAACGGCCTGTGTCAGGAAGCCGAGAACGCCCGGCACAGGAGTGCGGGTAACCGAGAACGCCCGGTGTCAGGAAGGCCGTAGCCGGCCTATGTCAGGAAGCCGAGAACGCCCGGTGTCAGGGGTTTTCAGGAAACCGAGTACACCCGGTATAAGGAAGCCGAGAACACCCAGCCAAGGAGCTCCGAGTATTCCCGGAGTGTCGGTACCGGTGATTTGGAACCGACTGGTTCTTCCTTCCTGGTGTGGCTCCGTATTTATACCCTCCAGCCGCCCACGCAGTCGGAACCACGTGTTTACCCCACTTTTCGGCGTGTACCTACGCGCACGTGCCCGCGCGATGCTACGTGTGACGTCACGCGACCGGGCGCAAGAGCGAGCGAGATGGAAGACGGAACCGACGTCACGTGGCCGCGCGTGCGAGTGAGCGAGACGGAGAGTACTGACGTCACGTGATCGGGTGTGCGCGTAAAAGAGACGGAACGATACGTTATAATCCGGCGTGCGAGCGAGAAAGAGATATAATTTACCTGTGTAACGATGCTATCGTTACATCATCCCCCTCCTCAGGCTGGTGGCGCGGAGATTTTAACTTGATTTTCGGCACATCGTCAATTGGCCTCGGTGATTGAATCTCATAATCCATCGGTCGCCCATGAGTCGCAATTTATATTTGCGACTTTTATGTACGGCGTAATATGGTATGTCCACTACGCGGCCGTTTGGTAAAGTGATTTTTACCGGTGGTGGCGGGGGTGGTATCACATTAATTTCCCGAATGTCCCAAGGCTCCGGCGTTTGTTCGCAAATATTCAATGGTTCTGGCGCTCGCCACGGTATTTGCGCCTCCATTGTCTTCGGATTTTTATTGTCACCACTAGTTTCTTCAATGGCGGCGACGATGGGATCTGCTTGCGGTGGTGAT
>NW_024105274.1:0-56068 GCF_016802725.1 Solenopsis invicta
GTTAGGTATTCAAATGTATTAAGGCAGCTCTGGCACTCTTCAATATCTCTGTATCTTAACATTATCTGCCGGCAACAGGTGCATATTTCTTGTTTGTGGAGATAATTCGTATGTGCCAGGAGATGCGACGAGACAGCTCCGTACTTTTTTTGTAGGTCGGTGGCCTTGGCCAGATAGCACCTTTCGCAGATCTTCTGATAAGTACTAAATCGTTAATACACGCACGCACGCACGCACGTGCTGCGGTGACGTCACCAGAGTTGATAACGAAGGAGGGAGGGGTCATGGTGGGCGGCCGAATGCCGGAGGGCATTAGGAGCACTTCGCGTAGGCCTTATCAGAATTACACTCACCAGAGAGTAAGCCTCCTAAGTCTATTGGCGCTGACATACTCGAACGCTGACATTGACTGACGTTATTTAGATTGGGAATAGTATCATGATTGATATGTTATTATTGTTAGATTAGAATGTTTCTCCTTGGCAGAAGATGTTTTCTTATGTTTCCAAAGTACTGTCTCATAGAAGATCAGAAGATCTCTTTAATAAGTTATTTGTTATCTAATATCGAAATTCATATCTAGTTGCTGACGGGTGGAAGTTGATGTCACTTAGATCATTGAAACTATTGTACTTCTTTGACTTGTGTTTTCTTCTTTGTTATATAATGCTTGACACATCAGGCGTTTTTAATGTTCTTTTATGATGGATTAATCCACAGTTGGTATCTTCAGTGAATCTAATGAGCTTTAATTATTACATGTTTGGCACGGAACGTTAACGGTATTGCTGGATGGTAATTGCTGCTGCATAAAATCTTATCAATTCAAAGTTGTATTCTCTAAAGTATATATCAAAATTAGGAAGAGTTCCTTCGTCAAAGTTTATAACAAAATTTATCATTTTGGTCTACATTTTAATTTACAACCACATCCGCCGTTATTTGAGTAATTGTTTCTATTAAGACGAATATGTTCAAGCTCAATTATAATATTTTCGATCTCATGTTCTATATCATTTATAATATCATCATTTATGTTAGCATGGTTATTACCACGAATATTAATAAATCTATGTACATAGTGATGATATATTCGATTTATCCAGGTCTCTGGTGACATCCAATCCAATAAAGAGTTGATAACCCGCGTCTAATAATGCGAAATAATTCTTCACGCACTTCCTCAATTTATCCAAACCATCTTTATTTTTAAATATAATGTATATTCGTTTATAATCTAGCGTGAAGAATTGTGAGTATTCTAATCTTGTGAGCTCCTTTAAACAAGATACCAGTATCTTCTTCTTCTCCTTCTTTTAAATTCAACCCTCTTCAGTCAATGTCACATACCAACAAATAACTGTTCGAAAAGGACACTAGATAAGGGCGGTCGCTGATAGGCCGCGCCGCTTGGCGCAAGGATATCGCGCACCCTGTGGAAGGGGTAGCGCTCTTCGATCGCGAATCGAGCGATTCTCTCGGCTTTTGCGTGCGACCCGGCGTTCGGCGTACATGGTGCGTCAGAGAGAGCGAGCGAGGGTTATCGTCCAGTGCTACCGGAAATCCCGGCTATCGGGTGCCCGGCCTGGTGATCTCTGCCTGGGGTTCCGGAGACGAGGAAGAGGACCGTGCCGAGAGTCGAGGTGACCCGTCTAACCGCTTTGTAAAGCCACGAGCTGGCGGTGTCGACCGGCTCGCCCTCTGAGGTGGAGCCATTAGGTTAGTGTGTGAGTGCGTCCGCCGTGTGGCCATTGAAAGCACCTTGTTTCTTGGTGTTTGGTTGGTTCTTTTCCTCAAGCACGAGATCTCGTCGGGGCACCCAGCTGTCGGTTGCCGCGTGTGTTTGAGCCGTCCCGCCGTAGAAGCTCGCGAACGACCGGCTTCCCGGAAGCCGCAAAACCCTCGCGCACATGCGCGATTCGTGTTCCGGCCGCGATCGCACGGCCGCCCGCGTTATCGGTGTGTTGTCTTATCGCGTGTTTTAGGACGAATTTTGTAACTTGGCCGCGACGACGGCGTTGTCGTCTGCGGGTTAGGTTAGGTTAGGTATTCAAATGTATTAAGGCAGCTCTGGCACTCTTCAATATCTCTGTATCTTAACATTATCTGCCGGCAACAGGTGCATATTTCTTGTTTATGGAGATAATCCGTATGTGCCAGGAGATGCGACGAGACAGCTCCGTACTTTTTTTGTAGGTCGGTGGCCTTGGCCAGATAGCACCTTTCGCAGATCTTCTGATAAGTACTAAATCGTTAATACACGCACGCACGCACGCACGTGCTGCGGTGACGTCACCAGAGGTGATAACGAAGGAGGGAGGGGTCATGGTGGTCGGCCGAATGCCGGAGGGCATTAGGAGCACTTCGCGTAGGCCTTATCAGAATTACACTCACCAGAGAGTAAGCCTCATAAGTCTGTTGGCGCTGACATACTCGAACGCTGACATTGAATGACGTTATTTAGATTGGGAATAGTATCATGATTGATATGTTATTATTGTTAGATTAGAATGTCTCTCCTTGGCAGAAGATGTTTTCTTATGTTTCCAAAGTACTGTCTCATAGAAGGTCAGAAGATCTCTTTAATAAGTTATTTGTTATCTAATATCGAAATTCATATCTAATTGCTGACGGGTGGAAGTTGATGTCACTTAGGTCATTGAAACTATTGTACTTCTTTGAATTGTGTTTTCTTCTTTGTTATATAATGCTTGACACATCAGGCATTTTTAATGTTCTTTTATGATGGATTAATCCACAGTTGGTATCTTCAGTGAATCTAATGAGCTTTAATTATCACATGTTTGGCACGGAACGTTAACGGTATTGCTGGATGGTAATTGCTGCTGCATAAAATCTTATCAATTCAAAGTTGTATTCTCTAAAGTATATATCAAAATTAGGAAGAGTTCCTTCGTCAAAGTTTATAACAAAATTTATCATTTTGGTCTACATTTTAATTTACAACCACATCCGCCGTTATTTGAGTAATTGTCTCTATTAAGACGTATATGTTCAAGCTCAATTATATGATTTTCGATCTCATGTTCTATATCATTTATAATATCATCATTTATGTTAGCATGGTTATTACCACGAATATTAATAAATCTATGTACATAGGGATGATATATTCGATTTATCCAGGTCTCTGGTGACATCCAATCCAATAAAGAGTTGATAACCCTGCGTCTAATAATGCGAAATAATTCTTCACGCACTTCCTCAATTTATCCAAATCATCTTTATTTTTAAATATAATGTATATTCGTTTATAATCTTGCGTGAAGAATTGTGAGTATTCTAATCTTGTGAGCTCCTTTAAACAAGATACCAGTATCTTCTTCTTCTCCTTCTTTTAAATTCAACCCTCTTCAGTCAATGTCACATACCAACAAATAACTGTTCGAAAAGGACACTAGATAAGGGCGGCCGCTGATAGGCCGCGCCGCTTGGCGCAAGGATATCGCGCACCCTGTGGAAGGGGTAGCGCTCTTCGATCGCGAATCGAGCGATTCTCTCGGCTTTTGCGTGCGACCCGGCGTTCGGCGTACATGGTGCGTCAGAGAGAGCGAGCGAGGGTTATCGTCCAGTGCTACCGGAAATCCCGGCTATCGGGTGCCCGGCCTGGTGATCTCTGCCTGGGGTTCCGGAGACGAGGAAGAGGACCGTGCCGAGAGTCGAGGTGACCCGTCTAACCGCTTTGTAAAGCTACGAGCTGGCGGTGTCGACCGGCTCGCGCTCTGAGGTGGAGCCATTAGGTTAGTGTGTGAATGCGTCCGCCGTGTGGCGATTGAAAGCACCTTGTTTCTTGGTGTTTGGTTGGTTCTTTTCCTCAAGCACGAGATCTCGTCGGGGCACCCAGCTGGCGGTTGCCGCGTGTGTTTGAGCCGTCCCGCCGTAGAAGCTCGCGAACGACCGGCTTCCCGGAAGCCGCAAAACCCTCGCGCACATGCGCGATTCGTGTTCCGGCCGCGATCGCACGGCCGCCCGCGTTATCGGTGTGTTGTCTTTTCGCGTGTTTTAGGACGAATTTTGTAACTTGGCCGCGACGACGGCGTTGTCGTCTGCGGGTTAGGTTAGGTTAGGTATTCAAATGTATTAAGGCAGCTCTGGCACTCTTCAATATCTCTGTACCTTAACATTATTTGCCGGCAACAGGTGCATATTTCTTGTTTATGGAGATAATCCGTATGTGCCAGGAGATGCGACGAGACAGCTCCGTACTTTTTTTGTAGGTCGGTGGCCATGGCCACATAGCACCTTTCGCAGATCTTCTGATAAGTACTGAATCGTTAATACACGCACGCACGCACGCACGCACGTGCTGCGGTGACGTCACCAGAGTTGATAACGAAGGAGGGAGGGGTCATGGTGGGCGGCCGAATGTCGGAGGACATTAGGAGCACTTCGCGTAGGTCTTATCAGAGTTACACTCACCAGAGAGTAAGCCTCATAAGTCCGCTGACATACTCGAACGCTGACATTGATTGACGTTATTTAGATTAGGAAAAGTATCATGATCGATATGTTATTATTTTTAGATTAGAATGTCTCTCTTTGGCAGAAGATGTTTTCTTATGTTTCCAAAGTACTGTCTCATAGAAGGTCAGAAAATCTCTTTAATAAGAGTCGATTTTCATAACAGGTTTTTGCTTCATAAATTCCTCTAAACAACCAATCTTGGATTGTGGAACTCGTCGTGTTCGATTTATTTGTTTTCTAATATCGAAATTCATATCTAATTGCTGACGGGTGGAAGTTGATGTCACTTAGATTCATCATTGAAACTATTGTACTTCTTTGAATTGTGTTTCCTTCTTTGTTATATAATGCTTGACCCATCAGGCGTTTTTAATGTTCTTTTATGATGGATTAATCCACAGTTGGTATCTTCAGTGAATCTAATGAGCTTTAATTATTACATGTTTGGCACGGAACGTTTATGGTATTGCTGGATGGTAAATGCTGCTGCATGAAATCTTATCAATTCAAAGTTGTATTCTCTAAAGTATATATCAAAATTAGGAAGAGTTCCTTCGTCAAAGTTTATAACAAAATTTATCATTTTGGTCTACATTTTAATTTACAACCACATCCGCCGTTATTTGAGTAATTGTCTCTATTAAGACGAATATGTTCAAGCTCAATTATAAGATTTTCGATCTCATGTTCTATATCATTTATAATATCATCATTTATGTTAGCATGGTTATTACCACGAATATTAATAAATCTATGTACATAGTGATGATATATTCGATTTATCCAGGTCTCTGGTGACATCCAATCCAATAAAGAGTTGATAACCCTGCGTCTAATAATGCGAAATAATTCTTCACGCACTTCCTCAATTTATCCAAACCATCTTTATTTTTTAATATAATGTATACTCGTTTATAATCTAGCGTGAAGAATTATGAGTATTCTAATCTTGTGAGCTCCTTTAAACAAGATACCAGTATCTTCTTCTTCTCCTTCTTTTAAATTCAACCCTCTTCAGTCAATGTCACATACCAACAAATAACTGTTCGAAAAGGACACTAGATAAGGGCGGCCGCTGATAGGCCGCACCGCTTGGCGCAAGGATATCGCGCACCCTGGTGGAAGGGGTAGCGCTCTTCGATCGAGCGATTCTCTCGGCTTTTGCGTGCGACCCGGCGTTCGGCGTACATGGTGCGTCAGAGATAGCGAGCGAGGGATATCGTCCTGTGCTACCGGAAATCCCGACTATCGGGTGCCCGGCCTGGTGATCTCTGCCTGGGGTCCCGGAGACAAGGAAGAGGACCGTGCCGAGAGTCGAGGTGACCCGTCTAACCGCTTTGTAAAGCCACGAGCTGTCGGTGTCGACCGGCTCGCGCTGTGAGGTGGAGCCATTAGGTTAGTGTGTGAGTGCGTCCGCCGAGTGGCGATTGAAAGCACCTTGTTTCTTGGTGTTCGGTTGGTTCTTTTCCTCAAGCACGAGATCTCGTCGAGGCACCTAGCTGTTGCCGCGTCGGTTTGAGCCGTCCCGCCGTAGAAGCTCGCGAACGACCGGCTTCCCGGGAAGCCGCAAAACCCTCGCGCACGTGCGCGAGTCGTGTTCCGGCCGCGATCGCACGGCCGCCCGCGTTATCGGTGTGTTGTCGTATCGCGCGTTTTAGGACGAATTTTGTAACTTGGCCGCGACGATGGCGTTGTCGTCAGCAGGTATCTTTGTTGCTTCGTTTTGAATTAATTAATGCCTGTTAGCGAAAGTTCGGCTAGTGTGTTTTCTCCGCGCTGTTCAGAACTCGCGTGATTGGCTGTCGTGTTCCGTGCGGGTCTAGCCGCCGTGGTTCGCACCATTATATATAAAAAATATAGCAATGTGAGTAACGAAATTAAAGAAAGGAAGCAAAGTAGTAGTTATTATGGGTTGTGAAACTGGAGAAGAGGTGAAAAAATTGAAAGAGACAGTACAAGCTAAGCTTGGAGAGAATTATAAAGTGCTCGAGTCGTCTCAATCGAAACCAAAATTAAAAATTGTTAACATAAATTTAGAAGAAATGAACTTAGATGATAATGAACTTATAAATACAATTAAGAAACAGACTAAAATAGATACAGTAAATATGCGAGTTGTGAAGAGAATCGTTAAAGAAAAAGTAACAATCAAAGAAGAGGAAATGAAGAAGGATCAATAATAATGGAAGTAGATGAAGAGGCGAACGTGCTGATATTAAAGAAATCAAAACTAAATATCGGATGGAAGATATGTCCTGTATTTAATCACATCAGTGTCAAAAGATGTTTTGAATGTTGGGGGTACTTCCACATTGCTAAAAATTGTACGAGAGCAGAAACATGCTGCAAATGCGCAGGGAATCATAACTCGCGTGTTTCCACAGCGACGGAGAGCAAGTGTGTGAATTGTATGTTCAAAAATAGGACATACAATCTAAAAATAAATGACGAACATGAAGCCATCAGTCGAGAATGTCCAACTTTTAAGTCGTTACAGGTCGTTACAGGAAGAGAAGAAGAGAACAGTTTGGGAAGATACAAAATAGCAACTACCGAAGAAAGAAGAAATAATTATGTATACAAATGCACAGAGTTTACCAGCGCACATAGACGAACTGCAGCATCAGTTTATAAAGAAGATAAATCCTGTGGAGGTAGCGATGTCGGAGACCAGGCTGATTAGTGACATAGAAGACAGTGAAATAAATGTGCCGGGTTACACTCTAGTTAGATGCGATTCCGAAAATAGGAACACAGGGGGAGTTATTACGTATATAAGAGACGATATTAGATATGAAGTAGTATTAATGAAAAATTTAGAATCAAATTGCTGGTTTGCTGCGATAGAAATGAAAGAAAAACTTTATAAAAGAGTGATAATGATAACATATCACTCACCAAGCGCATCGCACGGGAATTTTATGAGATTTTTTGAGGATATACGAGGTGTGTTCAAAAAGTATCGCGAATTTTGAATTTTCGCGGGTTACGTATATTCGAATTTCGATCTTTTTGTGGCGTTATGTTGGTACTCATGTCTCTCACTTATGCCGACAAGCTCGGCCATTTTGAATGTTCACTTAATTGTTGACAGCTGCTTTGCTTGCACGTGTTTTGGATCGTCTTCGATTTTTACCTATTCAAAAGAATGGATCAAAGAACCTGTATCAAATTTTGTGTGAAAAACGAAATTAAGTGCGCGGATGCATTCCGAATGTTGACTGTGGCATACGGAGAAGCTACCTTGGACCGAAGCAACGTTTATCGGTGGTACAAAATGTTCTCAGAAGGCCGAGAAGATGTGAACGACGAAGAGCGTGCCGGACGCCCGAGCACTTCAACAACAGACGAAAAAATTAATGAAGTGGAGAAAATGGTATTGGCCAATCGTCGAATCACCGTTAGAGAAGTTGCTGAGGACCTAAACATATCGATTGGCTCGTGCCATTCGATTTTTATCAATGATTTGGGCATGAGACGGGTCGCCGCGAAATTCGTACCAAAATTGCTCAATTGCGACCAAAAACAGCATCGCATGAACATTGCTAATGAGATGTTGGACTCTGTCCGCGACGACCCAAATTTGCTTCAGAGGGTCATAACTGGTGACGAATCGTGGGTTTATGGTTATGACGTGGAAACCAAAGCTCAATCATCTCAATGGAAGCTGCCGCACGAACCAAGACCGAAAAAAGCGCGCCAAGTTCGGTCGAATGTGAAAGTTTTGCTGACAGTTTTCTTCGATTGCAGGGGCGTGGTGCATCATGAGTTCTTGCCACAGGGTAGAACGGTCAATAAGGAATATTACCTGCAAGTTATGCGCAATTTGCGCGAAGCAATCCGCCAGAAACGCCCGGATTTGTGGAAGAACAAAAATTGGCTTTTGCACCACGATAACGCCCCTGCTCACACATCGTTGCTTGTGCGCGACTTTTTGGCCAAAAACAACACACTAATGATGCCGCAGCCACCGTATTCCCCAGATCTGGCCCCCTGTGACTTTTTCTTGTTCCCTAAACTGAAGAGGCCCATAAAAGGACGACGTTACGCTACGCTTGACGAGATAAAGACGGCATCGAAGGAGGAGCTGAACAAGATAAAAAAAAATGATTTTTTGAAGTGCTTCGAAGATTGGAAAAACCGTTGGCACAAGTGTATAATATCTCATGGGGATTACTTTGAAGGGGACAAAATAGATATTCATGAATAAATAAATAATTTTTGAAAAAACACAAAATTCGCGATACTTTTTGAACACACCTCGTAGTAGAGGAGTTAGTAATAAAGGGAGAATGCATGGTAATAAGAGATTTTAATATAGACCTTATGACGGACTTGTTTTATGCAAAGAAATTACAAGAGACAATGTTAAACTTGGGCATGAAACAGTATATGAACGAACCGACGAGAATTACGAAAGACAGTCAGACAATTACAGATTTAATTTTCTCTAATAATAATAAAATAGTACAAGTAATTCATGAACCCAAGATTACGGATCATGCGTAGCTAAAAGTAGAGTTAAGTGTAAGTAAAAATGAAAGTTAATACAGAGAATTTAGCGCTAGAAATTACAAAGAGTTCGATGAAGATAAATTTGTTATTTTAGTAAAAAACAAATTACAGGAAAGTCAGGGATGGCAATGTGAATGTATGAGCGGAAGGTTGGAAAACCTCTACTATAATACCGATCCCAAAGATAGATAAAGCCAAAAAAGCAAGCGAATATAGGCTTATTAATATGTTACCAATATATGAAAAAGTGCTAGAATTAGTAAAAGAACAATTTGAAACATATTTGGAAACAAACGGTATTATAACAGAACATCTGACGGGATTTAGAAAATATTATTCGTGTGAAACAGCGATTCAATCTGTCATAGACGAATGGAAATTAATAGTGAGCGAGGGAAAAATGGTAGGAGTTATCTTCATGGATCTTAAGAGAGCGTTTGTAACAATACATAGAGAAAGATTGTTAGAAAAAATGTATCAATACGGAATTAGAGGAATGACCTTAGAATGGTTCAAATCATACTTAAATAATAGGAAACAACAGGTACGATTCAATCAGATATGGTCTAAATTGCCTACAGAATATGGAGTGCCATAAAGTTCAGTACTAGGACCTTTGCTATTTATGTTATATATAAATGATATAATTGAAGTCTGTCCACAAGAGTGCAATATGAAAATGTTTGCAGATGACACGCTTATATATGTAAGTGGAGAAAGTAGTGCGGATGTAGAGGTAAAAATGAATATGGCTTTTAATGTAATTGAACATTGGATGAATATAAATAAGTTAAAAATGAACGCAGATAAAACAAAATATATGATAGTTAGAAGTATTAGAAAAGAATTAAGAGGTATTACTGTCGTGAACTGTCTGGATGGAATTGAAATAGAACGGGTCAACCATGAAATATTTAGGTATAATGCTAGACGATAGACTTAGATTTCAAGACCACTGCGAATATATACTTAAGAAAATAGGGAAAAAGACTAGTTTTTTAAATAGAATAGGTAACTTTGTATCAGCATATACTAGATGTATTGTGTACAAATCCATCATAGCACCTCATTTTGGGTGCCACTCTGTTAGTTGGGATGGGTGAAACGCAATTGAATAAAATTCAGATAGCTCAAAACCGTGCCATGAGAATAATTTTACAGTGCAATAGATATACCAAAATTGAACACATGCTACACGCCTTACAGTTCATGTCAGGCAACGGCTATGTTATAACGTTAATGTATTTATTTTTAAAATATTAAATGGCATGGCTTCGGAGGCGTTAAACAATAAAATAGAGATAGTGGAAGGAGAATGCGATAGGCAAACAAGGCAAACAGGAAACTTAATAGTAACTTTCCGTAGAACTAGAAGTGCTCAAAAAAGCCTTTTTTATGAAGGTATAAAAATGTATAATTCGTTACCCACTGTGATTAAACAATGTAGAGAATTAGTAGCGTTTAAGAGACTGTGAAAAGAATATATATCAGTTAATATTAATATATAGTTAATGTATATATAATATAATATTGTGTACAAGAAATAGCTATGAAAGCTAAATAAAGGTCAATCAATCAATCTCTGTATCTCTCTCTCTCTCTCACTCCCTCTCTCTCCCCCCCCCTCTCTCTCTCTCTCTCTCTCTCTCTCTCATCCATGAAGAATACGAACTCTTTAAATTCATTCAAGTCTCTTCTCTTCAGTCATCTGCGGCGGAGGGAGAGGAACTAACTTCACACTTTTTACTATTGCCCGGATCGACATTGACTCCACTATCCTCCTTATCAGTATGTCTATCAATGTTTTATTTAAAATGACTCACGCTCCTCTAGTATATACTTATTCTTTATTACTATTTTTATTATTTTTTATGTTTATGTATATATAGTTTAATTTTGTTATTACGCTTGCTATTTTATTTTTATTTCTCATTTTATTTTCTTTTTGTTATAAGTTGATATCACTTAATTTTGTTTATCTGTTCTTCTTCTGTTAATATCATTTCTTGTAACATTTGCAATTAAGCTCTTTTTGAGTTAAGCTCTTCTCATAATCTGTATTATTCAATGTTTATTTTAAGTTTATATGCTTTATGGAATTGATCTTTGTTGAGTTTTAGTAGGGATAATTTGTGATCCCTTTGTATGACTCAGAGGATACGTAGTAGACGTGAATGACTGAAGTAACCTGTATGATGTACAATGTATATTTGCGTTGAAAAGTGTTACATTAAATTGCGTCTGTGAGTACGCTGTGGAACGACATGTGCTCTCTTCGGTTGACGAAAACGGAAAGAAAAAGGAAGCGGGGGACATGAGCGAAAGAGCGGAAACGCGAGTCTAGCGCACTCGAGCTGATTGCAGACGAAAAACAGAAACATCAGTCAATAGGCACGGGATCTATACAAAGAGCGCCGCAGCTTGATACCAGAAAGAACGCGCGTCATTTCAAATTGACACGCATTTCATCTTAATCTAACATGTAGTCAACAATACGTAACTAAACAAAATTAGTGATAGAAACTGAAAAGGGAAATTTATAAAAACTCAACAATCTCATTAACTAATTTGGTAATATTCTTAAAGAGCCGTGCCCTAGAATATGAATAAAAAAACTCTGTCAATCAGTCAGTCTCTCTCTTGTCGGTGACGAGACAAAGGACAAACAGAGATTGATCATCTGTCTTTATCTAAGTAATGTGTCATTATTATTATTTTTTGTACAATATTAAATACGTGAGAGTTGTCATTTCTAAATCGTACATATGCGCGCATATGCCATTATAACGAAATATACAAACATTTATAAAGAATGAGTGCTTTCTGGCCTCGCTACATCCCTGCCAGAAATTGCCCGAAGTCCTTTTTCTGAATTTTACAACTGAAAATATAGCGCGAAACCGAGATGGGTGAGAGGGGAGAGGAGAGGAGGGTAGTCGTAGAAATAACTTCATCGCTTGCTTCGTGTTTACCACTACGAATGTTTCTCTCTCTTTTTTTAGCCAATGACGAGACAAAAGACGAACAGAGATTGTCCGTCCGTTTTTACCTAACTAACGTGTCTGTCACTCTTTCATGTAGTACGAAAGAAAATCATAAATTTGTGGACATTACCACGTAGTACGAAACGGAACCACAAAATCGTGTATATAACGACGGGAATCATGACATTGGCTCCGTAGTTTATATGCACGTTTTGTGCACATAGAGGCGCTAGTTAACGGAAAACCTCAGGCTCACCATATCCACTCTCAGTTTTCTCTCTGATTAGGATGTCATAACTACTTTCGGCAGGGATTTGAGGCTCTAAATCTATATTTTCAATAATATGTTATCATTTTTATCTACAAAATTATATATGATTGATGACTGGACGACAAAACCACGTATAAAAATGGACGAACTGGTTTGACTATCACGTCATAATTTTGAGAAAAATGTCGTTAAAGAGGTAAAAACGACGACTTTGAGAGTTTCAAGATGCTATAGTACCTGCAACAAAATTTTTATCGAACTTTTGTTAAGGCTACATGGAAGTATAAATTTTTAACTTTAAAGTGTAATGTTTCGACGATTATGTTCTCTAAATTTATTCTATTTTTGATTCTTTCTTTGTAGACATATCCTTTATGTGA
This sequence comes from Solenopsis invicta, assembly GCF_016802725.1. NCBI lineage: Eukaryota > Metazoa > Arthropoda > Insecta > Hymenoptera > Formicidae > Solenopsis > Solenopsis invicta. The sequence continues at coordinate 12,636 of NW_024105274.1, forward strand.
TCCCTCAAAATTGTGATAGAACAAATTTGGGCAACAAATTCATGTTCAACATGTATAGCCAGCGTGTTTGATTCTGTCCATGGGGAAATTTTCCAAACTGAGAAGTCGCTATCTTTCTACATACTTACAGTTCATGATTAACGTAACGACCAGTAAGCTCTAATCTTTACATTAATCATAAATTGCGAATATTTAGAAAATGGTGACTTCTCAGTTTAGAAAATTTTCCCATGGACAGAATCAAACACGCTGAGTGTACATTTAGAAGCACTGAGGTTGCGACACTTTTTTTTGATGGTTTTTGGAATGTAGCCTTGCTTATCGAGCGGCAAACGTAATTGGTTCTTACTTGTGGATCCAAACAATAACATTCGCCGCTCGATGAGCAAGGCTACATTCCAAAAACCATCGAAGAAAAAGTGTCGCAACCTCAGTGCTCCCGATTGTACACCCAGCGTGTTTGATTTTGTCCATAGGAAAATTTTCCAAACTGAAAAGTCGCTATTTTTCTTTATACTTACAGTTTTTTTTCTACATACTTACAGTTCATGATTAACGTAACAACCAATAAGCTCTAATCGTTTCTTTAATCATAAACTACGAGTATGTAGAAAGTGGTGACTTTTCAGTTTGAAAAATTTTCCCATGGACAGAATCAAACTCGCTGGGTGTACAATAAAGTTAAGGTAGTTTTTATGTATTTAGGGGCAATTCAGAAGACGGGGCAATTCAAAAAATGGAAATATCTTTTTATGGGTATATATTAAAAATTCACTTTAAATACTGTAAACGCGTCCTAATGTAACGATGCTGCTAACAAAGTTTTATTGGTAACGGCGTCATATTGAAATCGTAGTAGTGAAAAATGTGTTTTGCGATAGTCGAAGTAATTTCTGATAGTCAGCATTTCTTCGAAATTTGAGTAAGATAAAAAAGATTTCTTTTTTAAACTTTGAATTTATCGTGTCCAGTTGAATGTATTTGAAACATTTTGTGTTTACTTTTTGCTGTGTGATGTCTATTTTATGTCAATCATACGCAATAATGCGCACAGTTGATGTATTGGCTATTCGAAACACCAAACGTCAAATTGTCGTTTGGACGATTATTTTCTTTCATATTTGCGTTCTATGTACCAAATACACAATTTAATACCCAACAGATGTAATTATACGAAAAACGAATAGTCTCTGATTTGTTTTAAAAACGCTATAGCAATAAAATTCTTTATTGTGCGTTTGTATTCTTTTATTGTATGTAACATTTCTTCATAATACAGTACAGGGTGTAACAAAACAAAGGGACCTGGAGTATATCATGAGGACATGAATGCAAGTCGAAAAGTCCTGAGTCATTTTTTAATTTGACAAAAGGAGTTCTCGAGATGTGCATCACCGATTTTAATAAAATTTTATGAGTGTGTAGTATTCACTCACACCTTTACAGTAATAAAGCCGTTTGTTGCAAAACTTAGACATTAAATATTTCTGGCATCTATTAGTACCGTTACAGAAGAACGATTGTCGCATAAGCAGTGTGGCGTAGGATGTTGGGACGTCGACTGTTATGCTTGGGATTCCAGGTTCAATCCCGCGGATGAGAATTTTCATTTTTTATTTAAATCTTATATTTTTTAATTGTTATACATAATTGTTAAACACCGCTTTTAACTATTTAATATAAATGTTATTTTAAAAAGTCAAAGAATTTAAAAATGCTCTATTATTAATTAAATTAAAATTTCTCATAAACAAAAAAATATATTAGCAATAAAAATTTACAATGACTGTTTTAAGAACGTCAAAATAAATGTTTCAAATGTTTCAATATATTTTTTTGTGTTTATGTGAAATTTTAATTTAATTAATAATAGAAAAGCATTTTTAAATTCTTTGACTTTTAAAAATAATATTTTATATGAAATAATTAACAGCGATTTAACAATTATAAAATAACAATTAAAAAATATAAGATTTAATTTAAAAAAAAATTTTTATCCGCGAGGATTAAACTTGGGGAGTCCAAGCATACCAGTCGACGTTCCTACACCCCACGCCACGCCGCTTATGCGACAATCGTTTTTCTGTAATGGTACTAATAGATGCTGGAAATATTTAATCGTCATTTTCTCGAGGATGCCTAAGTTTTGGAACAAACGGCTTTATTACTGTAAAGGTGTGAATACTACACTCCCATAAAATTTCATTAAAATCGGTAAGGCACATGTCGAGACCTCCCCTTGTGAGCCTTCTGTTCCATGATGATAAAATTAGAGAATCAGCGCCCGTCTATAGAAGGAAAACAGGTAGTTCAAGTAAATATATTATTAGAACCACTCAAGAAAATTATTTACTTTACATAAATAAATATTACTCGTTTGTAGAAAATATTATTTCTTTGAAGTAATATTTATTTGTGTGAAAAGTAAATAATTTGCTTGAATGGTCCTAATATATTTACTTGAATCGCAAAAATTTTTTTCACGGATACATAATGAAGCTGAAGCTGGCAGCCAGACCTAGCAGTCAGAAGACGGTCGCTAGAGGCGAATAGGGTGCTGAGTGCCCCCGGAATTAAAAAACATTAAAATGCACCTACATCGTACGCATACGCGTAGAAACATGAAAAAAATCACTGTTACTCTCTAAGTACAAAACGATGGCTCTTCCTGGGGACGGCCCTCATTTTTTATTAAAAAAAATAAAAATTAATTGTAAACAATTTAGCAGCCACGACGTACGCATACGCACAGGGATTTGAAAAAAATCACAGATACTCTCTAAGTAGAGTACAAGACAATGGCAAGGTGCTCTTCCCGGGGACGGCACTCATTTTTCATTAAAAAAAATATATATTTAACTTATTATTAAGAAGAATTTAGATGTTGTCGTGAATTGAGGCAGATAACTTTAACTTAGGCGGTTCCTAAGCTCTTCTTAATAATTAGGGAATTTATTCAAAACGACTGTATGAATTTTAATTGGTAAATTAAATTAATTAATTTAACAATTATTTAGCAGCTTTGTCGTATGAATTTCGAGTTGAAAAAATATATTTATGTTTGAAATTTTTTTTTAAACATAAATACATTTATACCGCCGGCATTTGCGTTACCCGATGTGCACCACGGGGAGATGGCACGGTCGGATTTTGCATTTCATGTTTGTCTTTTACAAACATGATGTCTCTTATAAACATGATGTCTCTCTTTTACTTATTGAGTTTTTTAGACATGATGTCTTTTACAGACATGGTGTCTTGTACAGACATGTTGTCTCCTACAGACATGGTGTCTCCTACAGACATGGTGTCTCTTACAGACATGATGTCTCTTATAGACAAAGTTTTTTATTACATACTCCTTTTGACGGGTATGACGTTTCTCCCTTTTGTTGCCTAGTCTGTGGTTGTGGCTTATCACTTTGAATTATTAAGTGCAAAGATGCTGCAAATTCGAATATACTTATAAAATGGAATAGAGCACTTTCTGATTTTTTTATATGTTTTAAAATAGAGTTTTCAATTGTTAAGTGTTGCTCATTATTCGATAAAATTAAATGTCGAAATTTTGTTGTTTTATTTTCCGTTCGTTTGTCCGAAACTGAATTTGCTAGATAACTTGCTATGCCTTTACGTGCCACACTCATATCGTCTTCAGTAAATTGTGTGAAGGAACCGGAAGCAATTATGTATGCCCATGTGCGTACGTGCACTCCACAATTTCCGCCTACATTGTTATTTTTTATTTGCGAAGGAACGTCTCGTGGAGTGTGTAGTGTCCATTCATTCCACGAAGTAATTCCAACATGTTCTTGAATAAAATTACAAATTCCATTTAATATTCTTTCTTCTGGACTTCCATGTAATGAATCTAAATACACTATTGTTTGCTGTGAATGGATGATCATCAGAAGTGTCCAATGAGCTGCAAAGTGAATTGGTATGAACTACATGGGCTGGTTAACACACTGTGTTTTGCGTTGCCCACTTATTATACCCGATGCTAACGAACCCTCGCGTTAATATATTTTGATAAAATGAGTATCAAAATATAGCAGTGGAATGTTTTTAGTTTTTGCTGTTCTGGGTAAAAGGCTAAAAAATGCATTAATAATAGTGTTATCCAGGTATTGATCTGGTAACAATGTTCTGAAATTTTCACTTTCAATTATGTACTCGTTAATATCTTTTTTTAGGTCGGGGAACCCATCAGGATATCTGATATTTGTATGAAATAATAATTTGCCTGCTGCTGTTTCATGATATCCTGATTTACATTTTTCTGGAAAATCGTTATCTTTACGTGATATTGTGATCTCTTGATTTGTAGTCTCTTGATTTTGTTGAATCGTTTTGCTGTCTTTTAGAAATTTAGAATATATTAAAAATTTGTTAGGTTTAGATTTTTTCCATGTCTCGACGACATTTTCGTCATCACTGATTTTTTTTTTTTTTTACAACGCGTAGTTTTTAAAGAAAACTGTCGTTCCTGTAATCGCGTTTCAATTATTTTAAAATTTGCTTGTATGAATCTAGGTGCAGGTATGCGTGTTTCTCCGTCCAGTATCTGATGTTTTAAAATTTTTAAATAATTTTCGACAGGAGCATTGCTGTCCCGACTTAAGTGGAATTGTGCAATGCCCGTAGCAGAACACAATGGGAAATGTGGCATTAAAGAATCCGTGACGTAATCAAAAAACTCTTTCGAGAAAAATGGGTTCAGTTTTGAATTGATTTTGTTACTTTCTCGTGCACTTTCCTCTATTTTTTTAAATGCCTGGTAATACAAAGAAGATTTCCTGTCGAAAGAAAACGTTTCAGTTTGTTCTTCTGGTAGTGAATATCTATCATCTGAGATATTGTTAACATCTTCTGTAATTATTTTCACGTATTGTATTACGTGGTCGAAGTCATTTATTTCGTGATCATTTCCAAAGATTTTTACAAATACACTATAAACTTCAGCAGCAGCTGATACACAAATACAATGTAACATATTTGCTAATAGCGATGCTGCTATAGAACGCATTCGTTTTTGCGTTTTTCTATCCGGATAACATTTCTTTATTTTTTGTATAGTCGTCTTTATAAAGTGGGAAGAACATATATGTATAATTATCACATTTTCTTTCATATATATATTTTTTTCATATTCTTCATACATGCGTTGAATATAACTTTGTAAATTAATGCCATTAAAAGTTCTGCAGGCCGACTGTATTAATGCGAGAATAAAATCTGTTTCAAATTTTTTTATTTTTTTGGTTGTTATTTTTTTTAAATTGTCATTGAATACATCCAAAAAATGTTTAATTACAGTAATATCATGCTTTGACGATATAAATTCTGCTATAGGCAAGGGCCCAACGTCTATATTTCCTGGTAATAGCAGTACATAGTAATAAATCGTAGTTGCAGTATGAAGAAGTTTAGGCTGTGCAATAATTGAGCCAGTTGCATCCAGGTGTAAATGTCGCAATTTATTAGCAGCTAAGTATTTGATTTGTTTTTCACTAAACAGAATCACTGACAACAGTATTAAAGAAAATTCTTGTACGTAACCGTGTAGTATTTCACCTCGGATCTGTTCTTGCTGTTGATCATATAATTTTACCATAAATGTAACCAAATCTTTATCAAGATCATGTTTCGCTCTATTTTCACTTGATTTCGTAAAATATCTAAACTCGGAGTATTGTTCAAATTTCCTGCTTGTAATATGCCTTTATCGGCCTTAGCAAGCATTTTTAATTTAACCACTATTGCCGACCGTTTTTCTAATTTATCGGCTAACGCTGCCCTGGTTTTGCCACAAATGTTTCGACGATGTCGTTCTTTTCTATGAGAAACATGTCCACTGACATCAACATGCACAATTGTGTCAGTATAGGGCACGTCAATTTTTTCTTTGACAAAAAATTTAAATTTTATACATGTTGAGTGTTTGCATTGCCCTGCAGCTTGAAAGAAAAAATTACTTCTGTTTAACTTATTCTTACATTTATGCCATGAGATGGCTAAAACGCACAGAGGATATTTTTTTTCAAATTCAATATTGAAAGCGTCTACCCAACCCTTTCGTAAAGGTTCACCGTTGCCAACCCAAAATTCTTCCCAAAAGTGTTTAGGAAGAACGAAAGAGCTTCCGCGTATTGAAACTTTCTTCTCTCTACCAATAATTTTTTTCCCAGGAAAGTTATTCGGAGATAACTCAGATAAATTCGAAGGTAAATCAGAATATTCCGCGGATATGTTTGATAATGAACTTTCATTAATCGCAATATCTTTTATACACAAAGAGAATTGACTTAATGATGAATCATGGTCATCTTCAATCATATCATTCGTACGTCAGAACGAAGAGATTGATCTGTAACAGTTAATGATGTATGTTCGTCGATGATCAGACTTTGTGAAAACATTTCCATTGGTGTTTCTTCTGTTTTCACATCATTGTGCAGAAAATCAGCATCGTTATCATTTTTAGACACATTTGAGGATGTTACTTTTTTCACACTTTCAGTTTGCTTTACGTATTGTACAGGTGTCATTACATTATGAGTTTTGATACCAATGACGCTTATAATGCTATTTGTATAGTTCCTAAAGATGTCTTTACATTTTCTATGATGTTTTTCAACTGTACGCTGGTCCCCATTACCTATGATATTACTGCATATGTCTAACCATACATTAGAGGGATGAACGCGAACCGAAATCGTAAACGTTATTACTATATTTATTATATATCTGTATAATAGCGTCACAAATAGCATCAATCGTAATTAATTTTGCGTATGTTTTCATGCTGCTCAAATTTTAAAAAATATTGACAATAAAGAAAACAATTAAATAAAACTGATTTTTTTTTATCGTTAAGCTTGCGCCTACCTTAACACCTACTACAGCGTTTGCAGAAAAGCCTGGTTCAGGCCAAAGTGAAAAGGAGATATCGCAAGTCCCGCTTCCAATGTGTGCCACGGAGATCGCGAAGATGCGTGCTTCGATGATCAGCGAAGGTGGAAACGCTGAGAAGTAGTGCTCAAAAGATAGAAGACAGTCGTGACTATCTTCTGAGAAAAATACTGATAAGTTTTTGACACGTAGGAAAATCTGTGTCTGTTAATTTGATGTATTATTTCGTGGAAGCTCACAAAAAATTAAAGAGAGTTCTGGTTTCATTTACAATAGTTATATAGTTTCTGATAGATGATACAAATAGTTCTGGTCTTTAAAGCGAAAAAAAAACGTATAAGACAAAGTGAGACGCTAGGTTCACGAAGTGTCTCAGTTTGTCCTGTGTTGGACACCATTCTTGTATGATTTTAAAATATTTATAGTTCTACATGAGTTTTGGAAAGATTTCTGGCGTTTGACATAGTTTATTTAATTTTTATTTAAAATTATTGTAAAATAATTATTTTATAATATTATATAATATAGTTCCGTGTACAAAAAATATATGTTTCCTCCAGTTTTGAACATGTAAACGCCTCCCGAAGAGCGCTTAAATATATTCAGAACTAGAGGAAAAATATTTTTTTGTACACGAAACTCTTGAAAATAGATCAATGTCTTACCCATATACACGAATATATATTTTTCGTGGAAGGTATTAATTTTTTATTAACTAATTAATAACGGATTCGACCAGAACTCTTTGGAAGGCGCTTAGATACGTTCAAAACTAGAGGAAACATATTTTTTTATACACGGAACTCTATTACATAACATTATAATGTAATTATTTTACAAGAATTTTAAATAAAAATAAAATAAACTATATTAAACGTCAGAACTTTTTCTAGAACTTTTCTAAAACTATTGATCTTTTAAAATTCTACAAGAACTGTGTTGGAAAATAACGCAGGACAAACTGAAACACTGCTTGAATCTGACGTCTCACTTTATCCTATGCGTTTTTTTACTTTAAAGGCCAGAACTATTTGTTTTATCTATCAGAATCTAATATAAATAAAGAACTAATATAAATAAAGCAAAAACTCTCAATTTGTCGTAAATTTCCTTAAAATGATACACCAACTTCACACACACGGGGAATCCGAGTCATAATGAAATTAGCTACAGTATTGTTGTCTTTCAGCCATGAAGCCAACATGTTTTCTATGTCCTGGTTGGCTCTTTCAACTGAACCCTGACTTTGGCTATGTCTTGGCTTTCCGTGAACAATTTTTAACTCCGGCCAATATGTAAATAACTCTTCTATGACAGAATTGACAAATTCTCTACCATTATCAGAGTGTAAAATACAGGGAGCTCCAAATGTCAAAAAAATATCAGTAAGTTGCAAAGCAACTTCTTCAGCTCTTTTGCTCTGGAGCGCTCGCAGTAAGATAAATTTCGTTAAATGGTCTTGGTAAACCATAATAAATTTAAATTGTTCATCAGCCTGAGATTGCATGTCGATTAAATCTACTTGACAACGGCTATTCATTTCTGAGTGAAGGATCGGCTTAGAAACCAAACCTTTCTTGCGCTTGCTTCTTTTTTGTTGACAACTTTTTTGTTCGCACATTGACAAAAAAATATTTATCATTTCATTAGTTATATTGGCGTATTTCCTCGATGTTTCCTTCTTCATTCTGTCTCGACCTCCATGTCCTACAGCTATATGCGCACTTTCTATGACGTCGTATATTTCTTCTGCTGGCAAATAATACTTGACTGGTTCGTCTTTTGAAATCAACTTTTTCGTTCCACCGATTTCAAAAACATCAAATCTTTTAACTCTTCGGTATTGCAAAGGCGTCTTCTTTATTGCAGCTTTAGCTTCTTCAGTCTCTGCTAATAACTTATCGTATTCATCTCTTTTCATCACATTATAGTGACTTTCCTTCCTTTCTAAAGTTAGCAATGCCTCCAGGAAACGCAATTTCCAGCTTTTTCTAGACAAATTCTCACATTCCATTTTGTCACTCATCGCCAATGTCTGCGCAGAAAGACCATCCGAACACATCTGACTTGCACGACTGCACGTAAACAATTGACAAGCGCGCCGGCGACACGTTAGAACACGAATTCACTAAGCTAACAGTCAATTCTAGTTTTAACTGAATTGTTTCAGTTAAAACGCGAATTTACTAAACCCACATTTTTTTCGGTTTTTTCTAAAATTTCAAAAGTTTTTGGACTAAATTATTTCAGTTAGAACGCGAATGTACTAAAGCACTCGGTCAATTCTAGTTTTGACTACGTTATTTCAGTTAGAACGCGAATTGCCGAGCTGGCTTAATTAAAACTAGAATTTACCAGTAAATTCGGGTTTTGACGGATTTCGGGTTTTAACTGTAACATATATATATATATATATATATATATATATATATAAATGTGTGGATGCATGCCTGTTCGTGTGTGCATGTACTTATTTATATAATTGTTAATTCATAATTTTCGTAACAGTCTACTTATTTGTAGTATGAAAATACATATCCTTTTTTTTATTTCAGGACTTTGACGCGGAATAGGACGTAGCCGCAGCCGTGCGAGGTGATACGCCCAAAGAGGGCGTACGACACCTGGTCGCCACCAACGTCCGATAGTTTACCAATATTACAATTAAAGCATATTGTATGAAACAGTAAAAATTATTAAAATAAAATTTAAATAAATTATAAAATAAAATCATATATCATTAAATTATTTCTAACCATTTTAACCCTTAAACACACCAATCCTGTAAAATACGGAAACACATTTTTGGGTCTGGGAGACTTTTTCAAATTTGAGAAGCTATAACTTTGATTACAATCAATATTTTTCTACGATTTTTTTTTTAAACGAAAATTCAAAATCTCAGGAGTGTGACTACAATCGGCATTGCCGAAAAATAATTTGTTGTAAAGTTAAAAAAAAAAAACCATTAAGCAAAAATGAGAAATTGGTCAAAAGTCCACTTTTCCTTCAAAAAATCATATTTTCGCAACAAAAAACGTTTAAGGACTTTTCAATTTAAAGCTAAGGGTCACACTTTCAAAATAAAATTTAGCAAAGTCATTCCTTTTAGAAAGTATAATTATGTAACATGGAGAATATGAGGTATTTTTGGGCATCTAAAAATCCACTTAAAAAAAAAAATTATATCTTTGCAACAAAAAACTTTGAAAACTTTACAATACGGCGTTTTAAAGCTAAAGATTCATACTTTCAAAAAAAAAATTATATCATTGTCATTTCTATTAAAAAATGTACTTATGTAACAAGACGAATATGAGGAATTTTTGATTAAATTGTATCTAAAATTGAAAATCGATGTGTTTCATGATATATTTCGAAAAAAACTCCCTTTTCTACAGCATTTTATAGTATTCCAATTGTAGACAGAGTATATGCGAGTAACATCCGCAAACCGACCTGTTCACACGTATTTTGTCCAGCTTTTTTGTATAAAATACTCACAAAAAATGTTTCACTTACACACTATATAGGTCGCATTGACCCTAACAAAACTTTGCTGCTGTGCCGTTCGAATTCAAGTTGACCAAACGAGTTGATCAACCATATCAATCGAAAGAGATTTCAAATTTTTTTTTACGTGTTGGTCCGACTCTCCTATCTCATTCCGTCTTCACACAAGAAGCGTTCGAAATTTCATATGGGGTTTCTCAGACCCACTTACGTGTTTAATGGTTAATATATATTGGTAGAAATGGGCACATGTTGACAATCTTCAATTATTTAAACTATGTACAGTGCGTTGCATTCCTGGGGTACCGATTTTAGGGACCACGTTTCTTTCTTGATTATTTTTATGTTCATGACTGAATGCTGCGGTGATCGTTGACAGCAGCATTTGGTCATGAACGTAAAAATAACTAAGAAAGAAATGTGGTCCTTAAAATCGGTACCCCAGGCATCAATGCAACGCACTGTACTACCCTTCCGATTGTTTTAAAAATTTTATGTTATACTAGATAAGTTAAAGCTTTTCTTAGTAAAAAATGGTGATAGTATCTCAAGTGCATCCAATAGAAAAAAAATTTTTTTTTAACCGGTTTTTTTTTAATTTTATAATTTTTTTCTAACACTGCACCATTAATCCCCATAACATATTTTTTTGTCGAAATTAGTTCATCCATTAAAGAAAAATTTTTTTTTTTTTATTTTCAATTTTACCCCCCACCCCATACTCCCATAAAAAATTTTTTTTAGTTATCTTTTGGGAAACATAGTTTTACATGACTGCCAACTTATGGTAAAAATGTCGACTAGATTCGTGCGGGGGCAGCATACACATACTTATCCTGCTATGCCCTTTTAATACGAATTTAGTATTGAAAAATAAAAATTACATCTTTATATATTTTTTAAAAGTACATGTATATATAAATGCAGTATTTCTATTATAATATAAAAATCAAATACTTTTTTTAATAAAAAGTTAAAAGCTACAAATATTGCGTATATTGATAATGTGAAATGTAAAAAATTATTTTCTTCCAATTTTAACACCTTCACCAGCCAAGCTGGGGTCAGTCGTGCACTGTGATTTTTTTCATACTGACCTAACTATTGAACTATTGAAATAACAGCAGTTAAAAAGCGCTACTACGGCGCCATATATCCGTTACAATAAAGTATTTTTAGGCAGGGTATAAGCGCGTGTAGCACGTACTATACCAGCGTATGCAATGCGAGAAATTTTGTTTGAACGCGAGTGATCCTACATTGGCTAATAGGAGTCAATATTAAATTAATTTTTAATTTAATTTTGTGGTATTACTTTACTCATTCTCCATTTCAATTTAAGAACTGCGTTTGAAACCGAAAGTAATGACACATAGTTCGCACAAATTTGAAAACATTATTTTTAATCTTTAACCCTTAAACACAACGATTCTGTAAAATACGGAAACACATTTTTGAGTCTGGGAGACTTTTTCAACTTTGAGAAGCTATAATTTTGATTACAATCAATATTTTTCTACGATTTTTTTTTTTAAACAAAAGTTCAAAATCTCAAAAGTGTGATTGCATAATTGGCATTGCCGACAAATAATTTATTGTGAAGTTATAAAAGCAAAACCATTAAGCAAAAATGAGAAATTGATCAAAAATCCACTTTTCCTTCAAAAAATCATATCTTCACAACAACAAACGTTTAAGGACTTTCAAATAAGGCGTTTTAAAGCTAAAGATTCATACTTTCAAAAAAAAATTATATTATTGTCATTTCTATTAAAAAATGTACTTATGTAACAAGGCGAATATGAGGAATTTTTGATTAAATTATGTCTAAAATTGAAAATTGATGTGTTTCATGATATATTTCGAAAAAACTTTTTTTTCTACAACATTTTATAGTATTCCAACTTTAGACAGAATATATGCGAGTGACATCTGCAAATCGACCTGTTCGAACGTATTCTGTCCAGTTTTTTTATGTAAAATACTCACAAAAAAAGTTTCACTTACACACTGTATGGGTGGCATTGACCCTAACAAAACTTTGCTGCCGTGCCGTTCGAATTCTAGTTGATCAACTATATCAATTGAAAGAGAAGATTTCAAACTTTCTTTACGTCTTGGTCCGAACCTCCTATCTCATTCCGTCTTCACATAGCAAGCGTTTAAAACTTCATATGGGGTCTCTCAGACCCATTTACGTGTTTAAGGATTAAACACCCAAGTGAATCTAAGAGACCTCATATAAAGTTTCGAACGTTTACTGCGTGAAGAGGGAATAAGATAGGAGGTTTGGACGTAAACAAAGTTTGAAATCTCCTCTTTTGATTATTATGGTTGATCAACTTTTTTAGTCAACTATAATTCGAACGGCACGGCAGCAAAGTTTTGTTAGGGTTTTGTTTTCTGCGGGACTACCATTGTGTATGAGTGAAACTTTTTTGAGTAATCTTATGTAAAAAAAACTGGACAATACACGTTCGAATAGGGCCATTTGCGTATGTTACTCTGTCTAAAGTTAAAATATTATATTGCCTTGAAAAAGGGGACTTCTGCACAGAATCCAATATATTATGAAACACATTAATTTTCAATTTTAGACACCTTGAGTTAATTAAAAATACCTTATATTCGCCTTATTACGTAAGTATATTTTTTAATAGAAATGATAACATAATTTTTTTGAAAGTATGACTTTTTAGCTTTAAAACACCGTATTGTAGTGTCCTTAAAAGTTTTTTTTATTACAATGATATGATTTTGAAAAAATGGATTTTTAGACATCCAAAAATATCTCATATTCTTCTTGTTATATGATTATACTTTTTAAAAGGAGTAACAAATGCCATAATTTTTTTTGAAAGTATGACTTTTTTAGCTTTAAAACGCCGTATTTTAAAGTTCTTAAAAGTTTTTTGTTGCGGAGATATAATTTTTTAAAGGAAAAGTGGATTTTGAACAATTTTTCATTTCTGCTTAAGTTTTTTTTATACCTTTAAAATAAATCATTTTGCGGCAATGCCGATTATGCGTAATCACGTTTTTGAGATTCTGAACTTTCACTTAAAAAAAATTGTTAAAAAATATTGATTGTAATCATAGTTATAGCTTCTCAAAATTGAAAATGTTTTCCAGACCCAAAAATGTGTTTTCGTATTTTACAAAATTGGTGTGTTGAAGACTTTATACTAATTGCAAAATTTTGTTATAATATTTTATTTATTTTTGTTTTTGAAGTCAATATTTTGGGATTCACTTCTTTGGGATTCAAGGAATTGTTTTAATAAAGTGTAAATGAAACATCTTATATTGCTGCATCCTTTCTATTTTTGTGGTTTTGTTAATAAAAATTAGAACTCTCCGTCGCGTCTAACCAGGAACCCTGACCGGACCGAAACCGATAACCGGATCATAACCGTTATTTTAGTGTGACCGAAACCAAAATATTGTATAGGCTAATAAACCGTAATCGTAACCTGACCAAAAGTATTTTTCCTATTTTTTTTGGTTAGATATTTGGTCAGATTTTTTAAAATGTTGTTAAAGTTTATACTGAAAATCAGGTTAAAAACGAGAAAAAGCGCGTGCTGTGTAAACTTCTTTCTCTACGAAATAAGAATAAGAGAAAAAAATACACGGCATTTATATTTCATCTCTTTTTTAAATATTTTTAACGCTCTATAAATATGCATCTCTATAAATATGTTAATTTTAAAGATTAATGTTTCCTTCAATTTGTGAACATAAAATGAATACAAAAAAATAAGATCTTTGTAATGTTAAAACTAAGTTTTTAAAGCTAAAATTATATTTCAATTTTTTGGGCTCTTTTAGAATACTGAAAAAGTTTGACAATTTTAATTAAACTTTTAAGACTGTAGATATTTACTTCTAAGTTCTCAATAAATAACGATATTACAGTGTGTCTACGGAGAATTACTTTATTATTTTTTTGCTTTTATTATGATAATTTGATTAAAATTAATGTTATTTTATACAGAAGAACTACCATTAATACTAACAGAAAAATGACCATTAACGCTTCAAGTTGCTGAAAATGTTGAAGTAAAACAATAACAAAAAAAAGAGATTTTGAAAGACCCGGAATTTCCAATGATTTTTAAATATTTTTATATTAAACAAGTGTTTTTTACAATAAACATAAATTTTTTATAATATGATGTTTATTTATTTATACATGTATTATTTTTATACATTATCAGTTTTATACGTTATTAAATTTTACAATAGATAATTTTACATTTGTAACCGTAACCATAACCGAAAAAGATCAAAATTTAAACGGTTACGGTCACCGTTATCAGCAACAAGACCGAAACCGAAACCGTAAATTGGATATAATCTCTGACCGTAACCGTAACCGGACCAAAATTTCATTTCGGGCAGTGTCCCTGCGTCTAACTAATGGCGACAGCACGTATTATTGGGTGAATAGAATATTATTTGTTACAATATTTTTGACATGTTACTACAACAATTGCTGAAGTAATATTGCACAAAAAGTTTTTACAATGTCTGCAACATTGCACTGCAATATCCTATAATGTTGCAACAATGTTGCTACAAACTTCTCTGCTGTATAGTTTTTTAGAAATTTCCCACTTATTATTTCTAAAACTAATGTTTTTAAAACCAATAAAACACATGGTAGTTATGTGATTAATGCATCTTATTAAAAAGAGGAATCCTGTCGAAAATAAAGCGTACGTAAAGCAAGCGTAAAGCGTAAATTGGAACATCAAAACATAAAGAAAGCATGTGGAAAGAGTGATGAAAGCATAATTAAACTCTTTATAAAATGTAAATTGGAACTTCAGAGCGTAAGACGCTTGTATGTCGCTTGTGTGACGTTTGTATGACTCTGCAAAATATTTTTTATTTTCCCCAGAGAAGTTACGACCATAGGCAACTATTATTGCACTTGCACAACTAGGAGCGGAGTAAGTCTGTGGCCTTCCAGTGTTTGATAGATTAAGTTAGATTCGCCAAAATACATACATACATACCTGAAAGCGATTATATTGGATTCGACATACTGTCATCTTAAACATGGTATGAAGGACTGCACAAGAGAGACAAACTGATTTTCCCACAATCGCGGGATCATCATAATATATATAAATTGAATTCAGTAACGGAAGCAATAACAAGAGACTGTTTAAGTAAGATATGTACCATAAAATTTTAAATAAAATAACATCAAATTTCGTTGCATTCATCGATGGTGGACGGGCACATATTAATGCCACACTAATTTTCGCAATAAATAAAACTTCAGTTAATGTAATTTTCGATTTCATTGTAATAGTATAACTATCATATGCCTCATCGTCGTAGAAAATACAATAGACGTCTATTCTGTGACGACTATTCTGTGACAAATTTTTCTTATATTTCTTTTTGTCATTTGCTTATAATTAATTTTTGATGTAGCATTTTGCGCATAAAAGTGATAAGATCAGAGTCTTATGCAAATCAATAATTTGCTACAAGTACATTCACATATACTTATTTTTCATCGTTTTAAATGCTGTTAATGATGCTAATAATTGAATTATATATAAATTATATACAATTCAAAATTTTTTTAATAAAGATGAAACTTTTACATTTCCATAAATTTAAAAAATATTTAAAAATTTCTATTTGTCAATAAGAAATGCGATTGTATAACTGTCGAACTTGATATGCACTGTAATTTCAAGAAAGTCGTGAAGGCAAGTTTATTAATAAATTAGATGTTTCATTGTGTATAATGATACCTGTATATAATGATACCTTTAGTTAACAGTCCATTTATGTGTGAAAATAATAACAGGTTCTATGTCGAACCACTTAAAATGATAATAAGTCCTAACAGGGGACGTTCGACTACTGTAGAGCTCTACACTGGATTCATTCATTAAATATTATATTGTGCTAAGACTACACCAAGAGTACACCGTTTTCAAATAGCATTCTTTATTAAATAAAGGAAAAGTTCCCCTATCCTGCTATTCCGCTGCCAGTACTAAAAATCTACAGTTCTTGTTACATCTATTATAAGTTTTCAATACTGACGGTGTATATCGGGATATAGCCATATAATTACTAGTCACATCGAGCTGGCTATGCAATGTACGCTGTGTTTGTTATTTTATGTATGATATCATGATGTATCGTGGAGTGTTTGATTCTCAACAATTTTTTTGAAAATGTCGTGAACAAACATGTGTAATAAAACCGAGAACGAGTATTTTACTATAATATTATTTGCCGTGTAGTTGTCAACAAAATGTTTGTGAAAATTTTTACTGTTTTGAAGTGATTAGAAGATGATATACAGGTAAGTGTAATTTGACAAAAATTAATTAAAAAATATTGGGATCAATAAATGAAGAATAATACGTGAAAACAAGCCATTTATCCAGATAACAACATGCTAGCAAAAAGATTCATAAAAGATATAATTTCTGAACCAAATAATTTAAAGAGACTTCTAAAAGATATACATGTCCAAGTAATAATTTGACATCTCGAGACGACATAAAGTGTCCAAATGTAACGTCGTTGAAAGATTCAACTCTAATACGTTCCAAAGACGTCGTTTGTATATTTTATAATAAGAACATTTTCGTAGATATTTTAGGAACGTCCAAAAGATATGGAATAATATGTTTAATTTTTGAACTTGTTAAAATGAAATATTAAAAAATTTTAATTTTATTAAATAATATTGGATGAGTTTATTTGACATATATTTGAGAGATATATCACCGACGAGAGACTATTAAAGACCTCTAACCTTACGGGAGTTTGTATAACTGTTAAAATTTTAATGATAAACTGACAATATAGTACTAATTTTATAATTTATTGTTATCCTGAAGTTTCATAGACATGCTTATATATTTGTAACCCGAAAATTCTCGATTTTTATTAAAAATTGCAGTTTTAATGTTAACATCCAAGTTTGATTATCGACAGAGATAATAATCAGGGAATGGAAACTTACTTTTTAAAAGTAACTTGTTATCATTACTCGTTACCGAATCAAAAAAGTAACTAGTTACCGTTACTTGTTTACTGACTCTCAAAAGTAACTCGTTAACGTTACCGTTACATAAGTAGTAACGATTCGTTACTTTGTCGTTACTTTTTTAATTTTAAAATAAAATTAGATTATGTTTTAAAATTTTCATATAATTCTAAACCTACAGTTCATAATATAAATAAAACTACAAAAATTATATATGATTTTCTGAATAGGATTCATATAGAATTTGTTAAATATAAACTACATACATTTTTTATCGATATTTTAAATAGGAAGTTAAATAATTACGTCACAAAGATTTGACTTTTGTCTGAAGGTTTTACTTAATTTGTAATATAATGTAAAAATTAAACCATCCAAATGTTTTACTTTATATAGTATTACATTTTTATCGGTATTAATTTACTATTTACTTTTAACAAAAGTTGATATATGTAAAGTTCGTTTTCATGATAATACAATTCTGTGATTGGCTTATTTTTGGGAACTATTCTTCAAAACGATTTTAATATAATATAATACAACAAACTATAAATATTAATTGAATAATAAACATTAAAAATTATATTATAAATTAAAAAGTAACTATTAAATTTGTTACCGTTACTAAAAGAATGTAACTACGTTACCGTTACAGTTACAAAAAATAAAAATTAACGCCGTTACTAATTCGTTACCAAAAAAAGTAACTGTAACGGTAACTCGTTACTTCCAATCCCTGATAATAACTGGTCAAAAAGAATTACAATTTTAAAGCAATATATAATGATGTTATTAAATATAAGTATGCATTTTTGCTTATGAAGTATTTTTATAATAAAAAAATCAAAACTTTAATAATGTATTACTCAAATATTTGTATTAACAATCATATAGTTCATAACGTCATCGCTCTTCAATTACCGCCGGGCCCCTGGGGTCATAGTGACGGCCCCGAAAATTTATCCAGGGTTGACGGTTTTTAATAGTCTCTCGTCCGTGGATATATATATATATATATATATATATATATATATATATATATATATATCCCAATAAACACAATTATAAAACAGTTATATTACCTTAATGAAACAGAAAGTAACGGCAATATAACGTGTGCGTTACATGTAACTTACATGTTAGTTTTAATTTCCAACTCATACGAAATTGCAATTATATAACATCCATATAACGTGTTATTAAAACGTTATATTAATTGAATCAAACATTTATATAACAATTTTATAAATTTATTTTAACCCTTAAACACACCGATCCTGTAAAATAGGGAAACACATTTTTGGGTCTGGGAGACTTTTTCAACTTTGAGAAGCTGTAACTTTGATTACAATCAATATTTTCTTACGATTTTTTTTTTAAACAAAAGTTCAAAATCTCAGAAGTGCGACTGCATAATCGGCATTGCCGACAAATAATTTATTGTGAAATTATAAAAGCAAAACCATTAAGCAAAAATGAGAAATTGGTCAAAAATCCACTTTTCCTATAAAAAATCATATCTTTGCAACAACAAACGTTTAAGGACTTTCAAATACGGCGTTTTAAAGCTAAAGAGTCACACTTTCAAAATAAAATTTGGCAAAGTCATTTCTTTTAAAAAGTATAATTATGTAACATGGAGAATATGAGGTATCTTTGGGCATCTAAAAATCCACTTAAAAAAAAAAAATCATTTTTGCAACAAAAAACATTAAAGAACTTTACAATACGGCGTTTCAAAGCTAAAGATTCATACTTAAAAAAAAAATTATATTATTGTCATTTCTATCAAAAAATGTACTTATGTAACAAGGCGAATATGAGGAATTTTTGATTAAATCGTGTCTAACATTGAAAATTGATGTGTTTCATGATATATTTCAGAAAAACTTTTTTCTACAATAATTTAAAGTATTCCAACTTTAGACAGAGTATATGCGAGTAACATTTGCAAAACGACCTGTTTGAACGTATTTTGTCCAGTTTTTTTATGTAAAATATTCACAAAAAAAGTTTTACTTACACACTATATGGGCCGCATTGACCCTAACAAAACTTTGCTGCCGTGCCGTTCGAATTCTAGTTGACCAAAAAAGTTGATCAACCATATCAATTGAAAGAGATTTCAAATTTTTTTTACGTTTTGGTCCGAACCTCCTATCTTATTCCGTCTTTACACGGGAAACGTTCGAAACTTCATATGGGGTCTCTCAGACCTACTTACATGTTTAAGGGTTAATGTAATATAAATGTAGTATAAGTTGTTACTTTGTTATATAATTATTATATAATAATAAGGTAACTGTTGTATTTGAATTTATTAATGCCTTATTTCAGCTTATAACACATTGTTAAAAATATACACAACAATACAAAACAGCTTATAACATTGTTAAAAATACACACAAAAATACAAAACATTGTTACATGTAATATATATTAGACATAGAAAAAAAATAATTATATTTATTAGGAGTACAAATTGAAAACCGCCGTTTTTCAGTAGATGGCGCCAGCGGTAAATACTGGCGCCAAACGTTAGATCAAAAATTTTTAATGTAAGGTTGGGCATCTGGCAACAATTCCTTATCATTGTAGTTGTGAATTTTTATCGGCGTTATATATTTTTTTGTGATCGAAAATATCGAAATTTGTACCCAATAAGCGTCATTTGCGGGAAGTTTTGCTTTTTGCCTTCAATTCGAAAAAATCTGCGGCTGAGGCGCGTCGAATGATTGTAAAAACTTATGGTGAGGCTTCCATTAGTGAAAGAACGTGTCGAGAATGATTCCAACGCTTCAAATTTGATTTGGTGATTTCGGCGTAGAAGACAAGGAGCGTCCCGGACAGGTGAAAAAGTTTGAAGACGCACAATTGGAAACATTACTGAATGAAGATTCATCTCAAACGCAACAGGAGCTTGCAGATTCATTGAGCGTGACTCAACAAGCTATTTCACATCGTTTGAAAACCATGGGAATGATCCAAAAGCATGGACACTGGGTGCCATACGAATTAAAGCCGAGAGACGTCGAACGGCGTTTTTTCACGTGCGAACAGCTGCTCCAACGGCAAAAACGGAAGGGTTTTCTGCATCGTATTGTAATCGGCGATGAAAAGTGGATCCATTATGATAATCCAAAGCGAAAAAAATCGTGGTGCTACCGCGGCCATGCATCAACATCGACGGCCAAGCCAAACATCCATGGCTCGAAGCTCATGCTGTGTATTTGGTGGGACCAGCTCGGCGTGATTTATTATGAGCTGTTGCAACCGGGTGAAACCATCACAGGAGCTCGCTACCGAACACAACTAATGCGTTTGAGCCGAGCATTGCAGGAAAAACGGCCACAATACGAGCAAAGACACGAAAAAGTGATGTTGCTGCACGACAACGCTCGGCCACATGTTGCTCGGGTCGTTAAAACTTATCTGGAAACATTGAAATGGGACGTCTTATCTCATCCGCCGTATTCTCCTGACATCGCCCCTTCAGATTACCACTTGTTCCGATCAATGGCGCATGGCCTGACTGAGCAGCACTTCCATTATTACGAAGAGGCCAAAATCTGGGTCGATTCGTGGATCGCCGCAAAAGACGAGCAGTTTTTTCGACGCGGGATTCGTATGCTGCCCGAAAGGTGGGAGAAAGTAGTGGCCAGCGATGGACAATACTTTCAAGAATAAGTATGTAACCATTTTTCAGCAATCAATTCTCAAATTTTGACAATAAACGGCGGTTTTCAATTTGTACTCCTAATATTAAAACAGAATACAATAATGTAAACTTAATAAATGTTTAATTTACAAAAAAATATTTCTTGTGTTCTTTTTCTTTTTGTTAAAAAAGATTCAATTTGAATTAGAGATGAATAGTTCGCGAACGAACTAATAAAATAAACGATTCTTTTGCAGGAACTAAATGAATTAGTTCACAATTCTCATTCAAATTAGTTCAAATTGAACTACTTTACCGACCAATGATAATTGCCAAAATAGCAATTGAAGTAGATTGTATAGAGGACGCGTTCAAGATAAAAACTCATGTAGTGGAACAGCGTAACGTAGAACCAATCACGAGTGTTTCGCCATCTTCGTTTTTCCTATAAAAAATTATTCAATACATTATCATTCCGTAGTGTTAAAACAGTTTTCGGAAACTGGTATTGAATAATTTTCTATAAGAAAAACGAAATGATCCCATACAGCACAGAGAGATTCCAGGAACATTGTAGAATGATTTCATTGAAACATTGTAATATTGCATTTTGATTGCAAAACATTGCTGCAACATTGTTGGAAGATTGCAGCAACATTAAGATGTCCGCTTTTTGAAATATTGCATTGAAACATCCCATTTTTCTAAAATATTTACATAACTATTATTACACCACATAATTCTAATGAACAAAACAATATTTGTGTAACATTTTAAAAAAACATTTTTCGCAAAAAAAAATCTCGCAAATCTTTTTCGGAAATTTTCAAGCGGTTACCCATCCAAGTCGCGACTCTGATGAACGTTGCTTGACTTCCGTGATCGCTGCAAATTGATCCTTCATGATAACTTGTAAACACTTTATACTGATATGTGTATATAACTGGTAGATCAGGTCAATATACGTTATCGAAAAAATGAAATAAGTATAATTAAAGCTCAGTATTTATATAAACAAATATAAAATTATAGTTTCTTTTTACTAATTTCGCAAATACAGAATAGCATTTGGAATAACTTTTCTGTTATTTGTTTAAATAAGAATGTAATTAGAAAATATATATCAATATAATACAATAATTAAATTAAATATTAAAAAATTTTTATTAAAAATACAATTAAAAAATATTGTTTGTTCATTGGGCTGTAGATCGAGGTTTCTTCATATATGGACCTATTTTGTCTATTGATATAAATATTAAAAAATTATGATATTGCAATGTTTCCGGAATATTACTGGCATATGCCATGAGACGTTGCAGGCATGTTTTTAATTTATGTTTCTGCAATGTCTCTGTAATATTACATTGCAATCTGCAACAATGCAACATTGCTGCAATGTTGCTGCAATTTTCTGTGCTGTATAGGATTATTGTTAATATCACAATAAAGGAAAAAGGCTTTTCTGATTTGCTGTATTTATTGCATTTACATGACAAACAATACAAACAAAAATAGAACATTATAATTGTAACAAAACGCCCCTCCACCTCGCGCGCACTGCCACTCCGCTCCGTCCACCCGAGCAATACACCGGCAGAACGCCACGTGCGCGCACCGAGCTAACCTGCCGGCGCGATCACGCGGCAGCACGCGCGCCGCCCGTGGCGTTCGGCAACGCTCCCACTCCGGGCCAGCCGACCGAACGCACGGATTGGTCCGCCCAACCGTGCGTTCGGATATATAAGCCGGCAGTGGGAACGCCAAGACAGATCTTCCCGGTCCGCCGAATCCGACAGGTCGAGTATCCTCGACCGCACTCCGACTCCCAAGAGGACGAGAATACTCGCCTCAGCCTGATTCCCCTCGACGAGCATCCTCGTCGTTCCGGCTAGCCGAGTATCCTCGGCTAATCCTGTCATACCGAATACCGTACACCACCAATCACGGCGAGCATCCTCGCCGTAGCCGAGTATCCTCGGCTAATCCTGTCCTACCGAACACCGTACACAGCCAATCACGGCGAGCATCCTCGCCGTGCTCCGTAGCCGAGTATCCTCGGCGAATCACCGCCCACGACGAGCATCCTCGTCGAGTCCGCAGGCTGGGTATCCCTAGCCAATCCCATCCGTCCTCTCCCTCAGGGAAGAGTCTCTCGTAACCTAAAGCCTCGTCAGGGCATCCGCGTCCTGACGAGAACTTCGCCTCCTTTTGCACGAGGCGGCTCGGGCGAGACGCGGAATCGTCGCCGACGCTCCAATCCCGCGTTCCGCGACTCCCCGACCACCCCGGACACCGTGTCCGTTTAAAAACACCGCGTTTAGTTAAGTTCTTATTATGTATCTTTTGTAAGTAGATTTATTACGTGTCGCTTTACCATTTCACCCGTGTTGTTACGGACATCACAATTTGATTCTTTTAGTGTAAATGTAATCCCGGCTCTCGCTTAACGTTTTCATCGAGCAAGCGCGTCGTCGTCCGTGCACCGTCACCCAAGCTAGCGATTCCGACAGCTCAACGGCGATTGGCCGCCGCGACTCTCGCAAGCCAATCGCGTCCCCGCTTAGGCTAGGTCCACTCGCCACGAGGCGCTAGACTCAATAAGCCATAAGGCTATGTGTAAATATTGCAGCTAAATAAAGATCTCATATGTTTGTCAGCTAAATACCGAGTGCGATTATTCTACCGAACCCGACCAATCCGGCGAGCTTATCCGCCACCGTGTTCCGACACCTCCCGCACCCGCACGAAAACCACCAGCGTTACATGGCGCCCGAACAGGGACCGTTTTGAAACAGATAATCGCACCCGGAGATAAATGCCTCTCGCCGAGTGGACCGAACAGCTACCGCGAGACCAGCTCGAGTTGTTAGCTCAAACGTATCAAATAGAGGCAACCGGTACACTTGACGAGTTACGATACCGCGTAACCCGTCACTTCCTTACGATGACCAATCCGAACCAGTCCGCCGGCGCACCTACGCCGGAAACCGCAAGTCCGTCCCCCCGGTCACCGGAAGCGAGTCCCACTCGCATAGTAAGACTATGAATCAAATACGCAAATGGGGTTGCCACTTCGACGGTCGCGACCCTCTGTCATTCCTAGAGCGCGTAACCGAACTACAGGAAGAATACCAATACACCGACGACCAGATGAAGGCCGGACTTCCAGAGTTATTAAAGGGGGATGCTCTGGCATGGTATCGAAATGAGCGAGAATCCTGGGAAACATGGACCGACTTTACCAGCGCCCTACGACGGCATTACCTACCGCGACGGTACCAAGCTAAGCTGATGCGCGAAATACAAGAACGCCGACAACAACCCAACGAGGCTTACGCCAAGTACGCGACCGCCCTGCTTACGATGATGCGGCGCGCCGGGGGTTTTACCCAGGCGGAAAAGGTGGACCGCCTGTACGAAAACCTGCGGGCAGAGTACAAGTTGTACGTACGCATGAGCGACGCTACGGACCTTGCCGACCTGGCCGACCAGGCTGCCGAGTTTGAAGACATCTCCAGGGCCCGGGAGAATGAGATCCGTGCCGAGGGGAAAAAGGTCAACACCGCCACTTCCGCCGACACCCCGCCCTACGACCGCGCAACCGCCTGCTGGCGCTGTAAACAGCGCGGGCACAGCCGTTTCGAATGCAGGAGACCCGCACGCAAATTTTGCTCGCAGTGCGGGAAGGACGGCGTTCTCACGAAGGACTGTCATCCTCGGGCGGGAAACGCCGAAACGGCCGGGGATACAACCACTCCTCGGCCCAAGTCCGCATAAAGTACACACCACGACCCCATGTACCGGTCCGCCTGGGACGACACCGGATTTCCGCTTTGCTAGACACCGGGGCCGAAGTATCCATCATCAACCGACAGGTCGCCGGGTACGCCAAGGAGATGCGGATATGGCCGCAGGAACAGGAGGAGGCAATCCACCTAGCCGACGGCACCACTACCACCACGCCCGGCCGCGTCAAGCTCCGCCTCCGAATCGCCGGCCGTCAACTCGAACACACTTTCCAGATCCTTCCGTCCTTAGACAGCCCGATGCTCATAGGAACCGACCTATGGGCCCGACTACAGATCACTATACCCCCGCCACCTCTCCAGCTCCACAAAACGCCACCCGCGGCGTACTCAGTGACCCCGGGCATGGTAAGACGAACCGCACAAGAGGAGCGGGAGCTCCAAGCCTTCCTGGCCAGGGAGTTGGCCAAGTTCGAGGAGGTGCGAGGGCCGACCGACCAGGCCAGCCACCACATCCGGCTAAAAACAAGCGTACCGATCAAACAACGGTACCGACCGCGCAACCCGGCGATGCAAAGCATCATCGATGAGGAGGTCCGCAAAATGGAAGAAGCCGGTGTTATCGAGCCATCAACCAGCGCATGGAGCTCCCCGGTAGTGATAGTACGGAAAAAGGACGGGAAACACCGTTTCTGTATTGACTTCCGGAAGGTAAACGAAGTCACCGAGCGGGATGCGTACCCCCTACCACAAATCCCCGCCACACTGGACAAGCTGCGCGGGGGCCGATACCTTACTACGCTCGACCTACAGCAAGGATATTGGCAGATTCCACTCACGCCCGATAGCCGGCCAATCACCGCCTTCACCGTTCCGGGCCGGGGCCTAATGCAGTTCACCGTCATGCCTTTCGGACTGCATTCGGCTCCGGCGACGTTCCAACGTTTGCTCGACCGGATCCTGGGCCCCGAATTAGAACCCACGTGTTCGTCTACCTAGACGACATCATCGTGACCAGCGCAACGTTCTCCGACCATCTACAGCACCTGCGGGAGGTTTTTCGGCGACTACGCCAAGCCAAGCTCCGGTTAAATCCGGAAAAATGCCAGTTCTGTCTCAACGAACTTAAATACCTGGGCCACATAGTGGATGGCCAGGGAATCCGCACCGATCCCGATAAGGTTCGCGCCGTCGCACAGTGGCCAACCCCGACAAACGTACGACAAGTCCGACAATTCGTGGGCTCGCATCATGGTACCGCCGTTTCACACCGAGCTTTTCCGAGACCGCCGCGCCACTCACCCGCCTCACGCGAAAGAACGCCCGATGGACGTGGGGACCCGACGAGGAGGCCGCTTTTTGCGAGCTCAAGCGAGCGCTCACCTCCGCACCCACCCTCGCGTGTCCAGATTTCTCGCGCCGGTTCGTCCTTCAGACGGACGCCAGCACGTACGGTCTTGGCGCCGTCCTCTCGCAGCACTTCGACGAGGGGGAACGCGTCATCGCATACGCCAGCCGGTCGCTCAACGGCGCGGAGAAAAATTACAGTGCCACCGAGCTCGAGTGCCTGGCCGTGGTGTGGGGCATCAGGCATATGCGGGGTTACCTGGAAGGGTACGAGTTTACGGTCATCACCGACCACCAGGCCCTCCAGTGGCTGCGCCGCCTGGATTCCCCCACCGGCCGACTCGGCCGATGGGCCCTCGAGCTCCAACAGTACGCGTTCGACGTCCGGTACCGCGCGGGAAAACTCAACCGGGTCGCCGACGCGCTCTCTAGGTTGCCGGCCGTGTGCAGCAACCAGGCGCACCCCGTATGCCCGTGGTACCGCCGCCAGCTCCTCCGCGTACGGGAGCGACCGGGGGATTTCGCGGACTACACGATCCGAAACAATCGACTATACCGCCGTATACTCCATTCGACCAACTTCAAGGACGAACCGGCCGAGACACAATGGAAGCGATGCGTACCTCGCGACGAAAGAGGGGCCGTGCTGGCACGGGTACACGACCACCCTGCCGCCGGTCACCTCGGCATCGCCAAAACCATTGCCCGAGCCGCGGAACGTTACTACTGGCCAGGAATGTTCTCCGATATCGCGCGTCACGTACGGGCGTGCGCCAATTGCCAGGCGCACAAGAGTGCCCAGGTCCGACCGGCCGGACTGATGCATGCAACCCACGTGGAGGCGCCTTGGGAACAGGTCACCACCGATCTAATAGGACCCCTCCCACGGTCCACCAACGGAGCCGCTTGGCTGCTGGTCTTGCAAGACCGCTTCACCAAGTGGGTGGAGCTGGTGCCGCTGCGGCGAGCAACCGCCACCGCCATCACCCAGAACATCACGGACCGCGTCGTCTACCGCCACGGTTGCCCCGAGATCCTAATCTCCGACAACGGGACACAGTTCGTGGCAGGGCACGTGTGCGAACGGCTACGCGACCTGGGCATCCGCCACCGGACTGCTCCAGTACACGCCCCTCACTGCAATCCCGTCGAGAGGACCAACAAGACGGTCAAAACCATGATCGCGCAATTCGTGGACCGGGATCACCGCCGCTGGGATCAGCACATCACGGCACTGCAGTTTGCGTATAACACCGCCGTCCACGACGCCACCGGCTACACGCCCGCTTACCTAAACCTAAACTACGGGCGAGAGCTCGAGACGCCACCACGGGACACTGACAGGAGACCCGTACCGACGGCCGCTCCAGGCACCAACCAGCGACGACTCCAGGAGGCCTACGAGGTAGTCCGAACAAACCTCGCCCGAGCCTTCCACCGCCAAGAACGATATTATAATTTAAGGAGACGGGCATGGAAACCCGCCATAGGGGACCTAGTCTGGAAAAAGGACCATCCCCTCTCGAACAAGGGCAAATCCTTCAATTCAAAGTTGGCACCCAAGTACATCGGACCATTGGAGGTCCGAAAAATCCATTCTCCAGTCGTCGTCGATCTGCGGGACAAGCGCGGTAAGTGGCACCGTCACATACATGTGCAGGACCTTAAGCCGGGTCAACAGCACGAACAGACCCGAGGACCAGACCACGCGGAGACGGACCGTGAGGAAGCAGCCGACGCAGGAGCAGACGACGCGACAGCAGACGACACGGGGATGGACGCCATGACAGACGATGGCGGGACCGACAAATCCGGAGCAGACGACGCCGACGATGATGATGCAGGAACGTACGACGACCCGGCCAGCAACGGGGCTCGTGCCGATCACGCCCGGACGGCGTGACTGCCTGAAGGGAAGGAGCTACCTCCCCCAATCCAGAAAGATATATAAAGGGGGTCACCGCAACCAGGAACCTGCAGAAAGACCGAATCCACCATGGAATCCGACCTGGACGCACTCCTGACGATGCCGAACAACGACGTCGAATTCGAGGTCCTGTGGGAGAAGATGATGAGGACCTCACCGAAACCGGCCAACCTGTTCTCATCACCGCCGCACCGACGAGCAAGCCCGGCCGCGGACACCACCAAGAAGCCGGAGCATCCGGTACCCGACACCGCCACGGATGCATCGACAAACTCCGGCCGCCAACAGAGCCTACCCGTCCTCCCGGGGACGCCACCTCCTGCCACACCAAAAGACGCACGGCCGGTCCGCGCCATTCGCGCGCCGCCTCAGGAGCTGGTGCGAAAGGCGAAGCCGGCAAAGTACTCCGTCACGCCGTCGACAACCGGGAAAGGAGAGCCGCCAATCGTCGGGGTCCGGGTACAGAGGTCCTCCGCAGTCAACGCCAGGAAACTCGCTGCACTGCTAGCCGAACCACCGACGCCGACCAGACGAGGCAAGCGCCAAGCGACAACGGACGGCGAAAGCCAGCGGGAACAGGCCCGGAACCGCCTGATCACACTCTTCGGCGATGCCCTGTCAGACCTCGATGACGAGATACAACCAAACGAGGGGCCAATCACTGTGCATGACCCGAAAACCGGACCAGCAGACGAAACCTCCTCCGCACCGCCACCGGCAAGGATCACCGCCACGGTCACAACCGACGCCACCGCAACCACATCCGACGCCAGCTCCAGCGCGCCGCCAACAGCCAAGCCAACCACCGGGAAGCCGGTCGGCCCGAGCGGCCGCCCATACCTGTGCGCATACGGGACGATTTAACCGTCTACGTCCCGTACTACGCGGCCACGATATCGAGGGTCTACAAGGTGCGACTCGCGACGCGGCGGTACACCTTGCGATTCGGGCGGGACGGCCAGTGCCACTACGTGCGGGAATTCCCGGCGTAGTGGCCAAAGTTCGCCACTCACAGAGGGGAGGGGTGATGTAACAAAACGCCCCTCCACCTCGCGCGCACTGCCACTCCGCTCCGTCCACCCGAGCAATACACCGGCAGAACGCCACGTGCGCGCACCGAGCTAACCTGCCGGCGCGATCACGCGGCAGCACGCGCGCCGCCCGTGGCGTTCGGCAACGCTCCCACTCCGGGCCAGCCGACCGAACGCACGGATTGGTCCGCCCAACCGTGCGTTCGGATATATAAGCCGGCAGTGGGAACGCCGAGACAGATCTTCCCGGTCCGCCGAATCCGACAGGTCGAGTATCCTCGACCGCACTCCGACTCCCAACAGGACGAGAATACTCGCCTCAGCCTGATTCCCCTCGACGAGCATCCTCGTCGTTCCGGCTAGCCGAGTATCCTCGGCTAATCCTGTCATACCGAATACCGTACACCACCAAGCACGGCGAGCATCCTCGCCGTAGCCGAGTATCCTCGGCTAATCCTGTCCTACCGAACACCGTACACAGCCAATCACGGCGAGCATCCTCGCCGTGCTCCGTAGCCGAGTATCCTCGGCGAATCACCGCCCACGACGAGCATCCTCGTCGAGTCCGCAGGCTGGGTATCCCTAGCCAATCCCATCCGTCCTCTCCCTCAGGGAAGAGTCTCTCGTAACCTAAAGCCTCGTCAGGGCATCCGCGTCCTGACGAGAACTTCGCCTCCTTTTGCACGAGGCGGCTCGGGCGAGACGCGGAATCGTCGCCGACGCTCCAATCCCGCGTTCCGCGACTCCCCGACCACCCCGGACACCGTGTCCGTTTAAAAACACCGCGTTTAGTTAAGTTCTTATTATGTATCTTTTGTAAGTAGATTTATTACGTGTCGCTTTACCATTTCACCCGTGTTGTTACGGACATCACAATTTGATTCTTTTAGTGTAAATGTAATCCCGGCTCTCGCTTAACGTTTTCATCGAGCAAGCGCGTCGTCGTCCGTGCACCGTCACCCAAGCTAGCGATTCCGACAGCTCAACGGCGATTGGCCGCCGCGACTACCGCAAGCCAATCGCGTCCCCGCTTAGGCTAGGTCCACTCGCCACGAGGCGCTAGACTCAATAAGCCATAAGGCTATGTGTAAATATTGCAGCTAAATAAAGATCTCATATGTTTGTCAGCTAAATACCGAGTGCGATTATTCTACCGAACCCGACCAATCCGGCGAGCTTATCCGCCACCGTGTTCCGACACCTCCCGCACCGCACGAAAACCACCAGCGTTACATAATTCTTTGAATTAAAAAAAGACTTAAATACCTAGCAACAAAATAAAATTGTTTCTTTGTATCTGCAAAAAATTTAACATTGTAATCTACAGTTAAAAAATTTTACACATAATATTTGTATTAATAGACTAAATGAAGTCAAAACGAAAATAAAACAACAAAGTAATATAATTTTTTTAATTAGAAAAACTTACTTAAAAACAGAATAAAATTAATTTGTACTTGTGAAATAAACATTTTTATGTATGGTTAGGATACATTTAATTTTACTAAACTTTGAACAAAAATCAAAATGAAAATGAAACATTCTATAATTCTTTTAAAAAGAAAACAAGTATTGTTACGAAATTTTTTGCGCGTAAAAGACATTAAAAGTTCTAAATTATGATTTAAAAACATAATTTGATTAACTTTGGACGAAGGTAATCTGTTTTGTCTTTGCGTTAGTACTTGACTAGCTTTAGAAAATATTCGTTTACATGGAACAGACGTTGACATTATACACAATCTTCTTGTGACTATTTGATACAAATGAGTGTATACCATTCTTCTCTTTTTCCACCATTTTAATGGATCTTCTGTGCGATGCAAAAGTGGTTCGTGGAGGTACTTATTCAATT
This sequence comes from Solenopsis invicta, assembly GCF_016802725.1. Taxonomy (NCBI): domain Eukaryota; kingdom Metazoa; phylum Arthropoda; class Insecta; order Hymenoptera; family Formicidae; genus Solenopsis; species Solenopsis invicta. Next base: position 43,667 of record NW_024105274.1, read on the forward strand.
CAATAATAGCTGATGCCGTACGATTATTTGCACCGCAAAGACGTTTAATATTTTTATCAAAATCTTCCCATATACTTGAATTTGTTGATTGGGACTCAGGGAATGTTTCATTATTATCTGTAAACTGAAGCTCATTCAATTTTACAGCGGAAACTTTTAATTTTAATATTTCATAAACAGAAGAAAATTTTGTTTTGTTAGAAAACCTATATTTTTAAAATCTTGAATCAAGAATGGTAGCTTGGCACATCAATTCATTGTCCTCTACATATTTGAAACGATGATTCAATGAATCCTTCAAACTCTGTATCATTTGCATTATTACAATTTTATCAATATAATAATCATTAACTTTTTTGTTTATAACATTAACGAGAGGTATAATTTTTGAAATTGTAATATTTTTTTCTTCACTCATCTCAGTCGTGATCTCATCAAATATCTTAAGTATCTCTACACTTTTTTTAATAACGTATCATTCCTGACTTGTTAACAATAACACATCACATTATAAGACTGCTATTGTTGAAACAATGGAATCTTTAATTTGTAAAATTCTATTCAGCGTATCGAATGTAGAATTCCATCAAGTTATGACATCTCGTTTGTGTTTTAATTTTGGTGATTTTATTTGTTCTTGAATTGATTGTAATTTTGAAAGAACATGAGCATTGTTTGAAGTATTCGACTATAGATTTAACTTTTACTGTTACATTTGAAATCTCTTTTAAACTCTGTTGTAATGCAAGATTTAAAGAGTTGTGCAAAACACGGTAAATGACGCCAATTGCAAAGTCGAATAGTGGTAATTTCATTAGCTGCATTATCGGTGATGCAACAAACAATTTTGTCTTGTAAGTGAAAATTTCGTACGCAATCTTTTAAGCAAATTGATATATTTTCTGCCGTGTGCCTGTTGTGAAATGATAAGCATTCTAATAATATTGACGTTAATTTCAATTTAGAATCAAGATAATGAGCTGTTATAGCAATAAAACTTTCGTTGTTTATATATGTCCAAGAGTCTGTTGTAAGACAAACTGCATTAGCTTCTTTAAAGTTGATTTTAATTTTTTCTAAATTTGATAAATATAATTGTTGTAATAAATTATTAGTTACAGTTTTTCGTGTTGGTAGAGAATAACCTGGACAAAGCAATTTAACAAATTTAATAAATTCAGAGTCTTCCACAATTGAAAATGGATGGAACTCTTTTACAATCATTTTTATCAATTGTTCATCAAATTGTTTTGATTTACATAATGCGACGGGTTTGACAAAAAAATCTTTAATATTTAATTGTGTATTTGTGTATTTGTTTCGTTCGAAGTCGTGGCAATATTCGAATTGGTTATTCCTACTACTTCTTGAATATTAGAATTACACACTATATCATCATTGTCATCATTGACATCTTCATTAATTCTTGCATTATCTTTGTTAATTTTCTTATGTTTGGTTTTCAAGTGTTTTGTCAAATTTCCAATAGAACCACCAGTGATACTAACATGCTGACTACAATATTTACACTTATTATTTTCTGTAACTTGAAAATGATTCCATAATGGACTTCGCTGACGAGGCATTTTGATTATATACTTTATACTAATACAAATAACTTTTATTATATGTTAATGAGTAAAAAGTGCTAGAATAACAACAGAGTTAAAGAAGCACAGTGAAAATGAATTAGCAAGATGAATGACCTACGTTAATTTTTTCGTTCAATAAACAGATGTACAAATAGTCTCTAGTTTTAATGCCCTTCACACTGCACGTGACTAGTGACAAACTAAGAAAAATAGAGCTTTTATTGGATATTGTCCATCACCAATCACTGATCGCGTATAGTGTGGAAAGCGTCCTTAAACTTATAACATAAAATGCATAATAGGCTTTCTACAATAAGTTACTAGAAGATGTTATAAATCGTAAGCCATAATATTTGATCAATCACAGTTGAATATTCTCTTCACATTCGATTGTAATTGGTCCATTTTTATGGCTTATAACTTATGCCATCGACTAATAACTTATTGTAGAAAACTCAAGAAGCACACACTTTTCATAGCTGTATAACGGTATCTGTAGAAAAAAACTTTTTAATTGCATTTATTTTATAAAGACTCATAGTATGTGATTGGGTAATTTTTTATGCATATAATTATGCAAGTTGCAAGTTTGTCCGAATAGGTCATCGACGCGCTTATAATAGTGACACAACAAATGTGTAAAAATATGAACTAGTTCGCGAAAGATATGAACGAGTCTTTTCTGTGAATTAGTTTGCGCGAACTAGTTCTTCAAAGTGACCTGTTTTTTCCATCTCTAATTTGAATTATAATTTTAATTTATGTTCAAGATTAAATAACAATACAAAATATTATTTACATGTAAAAATATAAAATTTTATGTGGAACAGCGTTCCACATACACGTCACATTAGAAAAAGAATCAGAACGAGTATTCGTCTCCAAATTCCAAATTACAACAAGCAACGATTTTCCTTAAAGTCTCACTAAAGTGTGAGTTAGTGAGTCAGCCGCGGTGGCGTCTAAATATAACACCTGTGGCTGCATTCGACTCACGAGAAGGTCTCCAGCGGCGCAGCCACCTAGCGGTGATGCCACTCACTTGTTTGCGTGGAGTCTTATACACACGGCAGGACCGCATAGCGGCTGTGCACGCGCTCGCTTGTTTTGTCATATATTGTGACGGTTGGTGACCGAGCCGCAACATTATACAGGGTGATTCAGAACGACCCATGTGTCTCTGTAAAGACGTGTTCTTGAATAAATTCTGAGACGATTTTTCCTGTACGAAAATTTTGTCCGACGCTTACTTTTTGAATAATAAAAGGATAAAGTTAGCGAATCACGGACCGTGTACACATGGTAGACAAAGGCGCCGCAACTCACCGTCCGACACGAGTAAGCGCCCGCGTTGGACGGTGAGTTGTGGCGCCTTTGTCTACCATGTGTACACGGCCCGTGATTCGCTAACTTTATCCTTTTATTATTCAAAAAGTAAGCGTCGGACAAAATTTTCGTACAGGAAAAATCGTCTCAGAATTTATTCAAGAACACGTCTTTACAGGGACACATGGGTCGTTCTGAATCACCCTGTATACATACATATAATTAATGAATATTATAAAATACCTAATTAATGATGGAATATACAGGGTGATTCAGAATAACCCGTTGTTTTTTAAGGGACGTATTCCTGGTCGAATTCTAAGACGATTTTTCCTTTGCCAAAATTTGTCAGACGCTTAGATTTTAAAATATCAGCCGATTAAGTTAGCGTATCAAGGATCGAATACAGATGGTACGCAGGGGCGGCGCACTCACCGTTACGCGTGGGTGTGTCGTGAGGTGCCTGCTGCGCTCAGCTGATATAACACACAAGTATTTCTCCCTTCTCACTCTCTCTCTCTCTCTCTCTCTCTCTCTCTCTCTCTCTCTCTGTCACATCACAATGTTAGCTTTAACTTAAAAATGTAATTAATTTTCATCTTAATTTTAATGATTTTAATAAGAGAAGTGCCAGGAAATTTTTTGTACAGTCGAAGACTCGAACAAAGAATTGCACGAAATCTACAAAAATATTTATATCTCGAGTTTTTAGAAACAGTAGTATTTTTTTTGGCACAGAGAAAGAGAGAGAGCAAGCGCGCGCGCGCACGTGCACAGAACAAGTTTGGACATGCATTTACTTACGTATTATTCTGTACAGCGATCAATTACTTGTCTCCACGATGAGACAGACCAAAGTTTCTTTGATTCTTTCGTAAATTATCACTTTAATATCATAATACACAATTCATTCACTTGATCAATGAAACTTGAGTAACTAATTAACGATCACTTTAAGTAACGATCACTGTAAATAATTACACAAGTTTACAAATTCGGGTCAACTTTTGGACCCGAGCAGATGAGAACGATTCTTAACGTTATTTGGTGCCCTGAACTCAGATCTTCAATCCGTTTGTCAAGATTGGTTCTAGTTTTCGAGTTCGCGGATGGTAGCGGTACTGCGCTCTTATAACAGCTATCAGCTGACCACGTTGCATCGAACATCTTTCGGAACTTGTTTTTGTACTGTGATTGTGCTTCGGAACGTGTGAAAATGCAGAGAAGACGTTGCACAGTCGATTCAAAGTGTTTTTGTTACGTTTGTGGATGTTATATGCTCGGAAAACGTGGAAAAATCATGACAAATGCGCTCAAAGATGCGTATTTGCAGTACTTTGGTTTTGCTGTAGTAAACACTGACAAGCCATGGGTACCGAAATTGTTTTGTAACGCGTGCAGAACAAAGCTGTACAAGTGGTCACTTGGTGAAAATATATACTTTTCATTTTCTGTGCCAACGTTATGGAGAGAACAGAAAAATCATGTAGATGATTGCTACTTTTGCTCAATGAATGTCGTCGGTATAAATGCAAAGAAACTAGCACGGTATGAATATCCGGACGTATCATCAGTGTCGAAGCCAGTTCCACGTACGGACAGTGATCCATTGCCAATTTGTCCAGGTATAAGCGCAAAAAATGTCCTAAGAACTTTGTCTTCATCACAGTCGAGCAAGGAAAGCGATTTCGTTATGGAAGAAAAGCATTTACTTTCGCAAAGTGAACTGAGTGATTTGATTCGCGATTTGAATTTATCGAAACAAAAAGCAGAGTTGCTTGCATCACGGTTGCAGGAATGGAAACATCTTGACCCTACAACACAAGTCACTATATACAGAAATAGAAATCACGCGATTTTACCTTTCTTCAAAAAAGAAAATGACATGTGTTTCTGCAATGACATCAAAGGTTTATTTGATGTGATGAATACAGCATATGATCAAAATGAATGGCGTTTGTTCATAGATGGTTCTAAATACAGTTTGAAGGCGGCTCTACTCCACATTGGAAATAAAAAACCATCGATTCCGATTGCTCACGCAGTACAAACTAAGGAATGCTATGACACAATGCGTACAATTTTGGCCAAGATCAAATACAATGAGCATCAATGGAAAATTTGTGGCGATCTAAAGGTTGAGAAATAAATTAATTGTATTTAATTTCGAAATAGATATTAATTGATTTACATATTCATTATAGGTTATTGGTCTATTGGTTGGGATGCAATCTGGATTCACGAAATTTTGCTGTTTTTTGTGTCTGTGGGACAGCCGTGCAGTTGATCATCATTATGTGAGAAAGGTGTGGCCGAGTCGTACCCATTATGAGCCAGGACAACAAAATGTGTCCTCTATACCACTTGAGAACCCACAGGACATTTTATTGCCACCTCTTCATATTAAACTTGGCCTTATTAAGAACTTTGTCAAAGCGCTCAATCGCGAAGGACCGGCTTTCCAGTACTTAATCAAGTTGTTTCCAAAACTGTCATACGCAAAAATCAAAGAAGGAATATTTGTCGGACCTGATATTCGAAAAGTAATGGCTGATGCAAAGTTTACAAAATGTTTAACGCCTGATGAAGCAGCAGCATGGGCATCGTTTAAAAATGTTGTTCACAACTTTCTCGGTAACCACAAATCACCGGATTACAAACAAGTAATCGACAATTTTTTGAAGAATTACCACAAGATTGGAGCTCGAATGTCTCTCAAGATACACTTTCTGCATTCACATCTTGATTTTTTCCCACAAAACTTGGGCGATACGAGCGACGAGCAAGGAGAGCGGCTACATCAAGACATAGCGAAAATCGAAAGGCGATACCAAGGATTTTGGGACGAAGGCATGATGAGCGACTACTGTTGGACCCTAAAGCGTGAAACAGATCCCAAGAAATATAAAAGACTCAGTTCAACCTCTGTTCATTTCTGATTTATACTTTTCAATTCAATAAATGGCCGTTAATGGTCAAAAATACTAAAATAATGAATTTATTGAATATTTCGAAAACTAGAACCAATTTCAAACAACGGGCTGCTGATTTGGATTCAGCCCCCGAATCTACCTTATAAACAGCTTTTGATTGCTCAGGTCCAAAACCGTGTATACTTGTGTTATTAGTCATTCGGCGTGCGAAAATATGTAGCTCGATAAAACTCGTGTTTACGCGCGACGAACAGATAACACGTGTTTACTCGACAACAGGAAAGAGCCGACTGATTTTATGGGATACGTTATGATCGAATATGAATGCGTGATTGGTCGAACAGAAGTTAGAACGCGGCAATTTAAAAGTAAAGTAGTGATTAATATTGTTTTTAATAATAAAATTTATTGAGAAATATTTTTCTATTTATTTTATTAAAATTATTTTTTCATATTAAGAGATTCTACACTGAAAAAAAAAGTTATTAAATTTTTATAAATATTTGTTTGAATACTTGCAATGACATAATTTATTAAATGTAATTAAATAACTAGATTTCGTGCAATTCTTTGTTTGATTCTTCGACTGTATAAAGAATTTCCTGGCTTCTCTTATTAAAATCATTAAAATTAAGAAGAAAATTAATTACATTTTTAAGTTAAAGCTAGCATTGTGATGTGACAGAGAAAGAGAGAGAGAGAGAGAGAGTGAGAGGGGAGAAAGACTTGTGTGTTGTATCAGCTGAGCGCAGCAGGCACCTACACACCCGCGCGTAACGGTGAGTGCGCCGCCCCTGCGAACCATCTGTATTCGACCCTTGATACGCTAACTTAATCGGCTGATATTTTAAAATCTAAGCGTCTGACAAATTTTTGGCAAAGGAAAAATTGTCTTAGAATTCGACCAAGAATACATCCCTTGAAAGACAACGAGTTATTCTGAATCACCCTGTATATAATCATATTTTTTAATATTAAGAGTACAAATTGAAAACCGCCGTTTTCCAGTAGATGGCGCCAGCGGTAAATGCTGGCGCCAAACGTTAGATCAAAAATTTTAAATGTAAGGTTGGGCATCTGGCAACAATTCCTTATCATTGCAGTTGTGAATTTTTATCGGCGTTATATATTTTTTTGTGATCGAAAATGTCGAAATTTGTGCCCAATAAGCGTCATTTGCGGGAAGTTTTGCTTTTTGCCTTCAATTTGAAAAAATCTGCGGCTGAGGCGCGTCGAATGATCGTAAAAACTTATGGTGAGGCTTCCATTAGTGAAAGAACGTGTCGAGAATGGTTCCAACGCTTCAAAAATGGTGATTTCGGCGTAGAAGACAAGGAGCGTCCCGGACAGGTGAAAAAGTTTGAAGACGCACAATTGGAAACATTACTGAATGAAGATTCATCTCAAACGCAACAGGAGCTTGCAGATTCATTGGGCGTAACTCAACAAGCTATTTCACATCGTTTGAAAACCATGGGAATGATCCAAAAGCATGGACACTGGGTGCCATACGAATTAAAGCCGAGAGACGTCGAACGGCTTTTTTTTCGCGTGCGAACAGCTGCTCCAACGGCAAAAACGGAAGGGTCTTCTGCATCGTATTGTAACCGGCGATGAAAAGTGGATCCATTATGATAATCCAAAGCGAAAAAAATCGTGGGGCTACCGCGGCCATGCATCAACATCGACGGCCAAGCCAAACATCCATGGCTCGAAGCTCATGCTGTGTATTTGGTGGGACCAGCTCGGCGTGATTTATTATAAGCTGTTGCAACCGGGTGAAACCATCACAGGAGCTCGCTACCGAACACAACTAATGCGTTTGAGCCGCGCATTGCAGGAAAAACGGCCACAATACGAGCAAAGACACGAAAAAGTGATGTTGCTGCACGACAACGCTCGGCCACATGTTGCTCAGGTCGTTAAAACCTATCTGGAAACATTGAAATGGGACGTCTTACCTCATCCGCCGTATTCTCCTGACATCGCCCCTTCAGATTACCACTTGTTCCGATCAATGGCGCATGGCCTGGCTGAGCAACACTTCCATTATTACGTAGAGACCAAAAACTGGATCGATTCGTGGATCGCAGCAAAAGACGAGCAGTTTTTTCGACGCGGGATTCGTATGCTGCCCGAAAGGTGGGAGAAAGTAGTGGTCAGCGATGGACAATAGTTTCAAGAATAAGTATGTAACCATTTTTCAACAATCAATCCTCAAATTTTGACAAAAAACGGCGGTTTTCAATTTGTACTCCTAATAAAATTTTTAAAAAAAAAGTAAAGTTTAAAGAAAAATTTGTTGGAAATTTAATATTTTAATTAACTTGGAAAACCTTTTACTGTGGTGTATAATAGTCTAATCAATATTAATGAATACATTATTTTACAAAACTAGAACATCACAAGCGCGCGCCACGCGCGCGCCATTTATTTAATTTCATGTTTACATATAATAATAACTAAATATAAATAATAAGGTAATAATTTCAAAAATTATATATTTATGATTAAGAATATTAGAGTTTATGATAACAAATGACAGATAATATTTTGATGACTGATTACAAATAAGTAAATAATAAATAGATATAAAAATAGAATATGATTTGATTTATTATTACTCTATGAAATTAGCAAATACTGCATTTTAAATGTTTTTTAAATATTTATTTTTTATTATAACGTTTCTTTAATAATAATAAATAAATATTTAAAAAACACATTTAAAAAATATTGATTCTTGATAGGGTAAATGACTGAATAAACAGTAGCCTTGAAATTCTAGTATTGTACTTTATCAAATTCTCAAAAATCAAAAATTAATTGTTATTGCTTGTATAAACAATCCATTGCTCTGCATTGTTGGAGAGTTTAGTTTATCATCAATGCTACTACACGAAAATCGAGTGAGCAGATGCTCACTCTTATCAACTTACATCAAGGTATTTTCTGATTAATCATTTCAACAGTCCCACTGTCAAGTGGGCCCTACTTTTTTCGTGTTCGGAAACCACGATATTAGTTTCACCCTCGTTAGCATTTATGCATATCGCTGCAACGATTATATCATAATCGATTTGCCAGTCTAATTATTATTATCTTATGTCTTACATTTATTTTATCCTGACTTTACTGGTTATGTGACTCTCGTACAGTACAGTTTATATAAGTATCAAAACTAAAAAGAAAAAAAGGTGTCGTTACACGCCGATATTACAGATTTCTTAACCTAAATAGTCATCAATTTAACAATTTCGATTTACAGGCAGACACTTTTCTGCTTTTTTTTCGTTTCGTAAAATCACATTAAGTCTCAATTTATCAATATCGGAAGTGAGGTTTTTAAAGTGAATAATTATTGTAATTTTATATATATATATATATATATATAACATAAAAAAATGAATCGCACATGTATAGTTTATATAATGCAAGAATATTATGTAAGTACATACAGTAATGTTTTAGTATTTAATATTATTTTGTTATATGTATAATAACAAATGTTTACATTGAAATAAATCTTATATAGAGAAATTACATGAAGTCGATAAAGACAATGGGATATTATACTAAAGTGTTTATATACAATTCAATAATAAAATGCAAGGTGCTACTTATTCTGAAGAGAGAACAACTGCAATAATGTTATGTAAGTATAACACGTTATTTTGTTTATTTTGTTATATAAGAACAAATGTTTACATTGAATTAATATCTTATATAGTTAAATTACATAATAATGTAATACAAAAGGAATATTTAAATTATAATAATTTCAATATAAAATATAAACATAGACAATATAAGAAATTTAAAAAAAAACTGTATAATTTTTATTGTTTATTATAAAAGCTAAATTTTTCATCTTAAAACTTACATTGATTTTACATAAATTACATTGTATACATAAAATTATTTATTTTGATTTTTTTTTTTTTAATTAAAATGTTTAGGTTGCAATTGGAAGATTTTACTATAATTATATAAAAATAATAATGTAAGAAAAGAAATTAAATAGAAATTAAAGATAATATATTACATGATGATCAATTATTGTAGTATGATTTATAAAACCTTAATTATTGTAATATGTTAAATAATATTAAAATAAATTAATAAACTATTTCTTATTTTTATTTTATTTGGAAAGGAACTTTTGGAAATTTTTGATATGTTGTTTAATAATTATTATTCAATTTTTATAATATTTTAAATATAGTAATTATAAACTTCTACATGTGTGAATAATAATGTTTTATAATATAATATAACATAACTATTAGCAAATAGTCTTGAATAATAATTATATTTGTTTTTAATAGTAATGAATAATAATATATCATAATTTTATACATTTTATTTCAATAATTCCTTTCTATATGAAACTAAATGTGAGAAATACATACTACATAAAGAAAAAGTTGTCAAATTATATTGTTACAATATTTATTAGGTGGTTATTATACAAATTATTTAAGAAATCATTTAAATTTAAACAATTAATATAATGTAGAACAAATGGTGAAAAATTCACGACTTTGCCAAATTTATATAAAAAACTTTCAAACTTGTCAGTATAGTAGAATAAGTTTTCTTGTTATTTTTAACTATTTTTATTTTTCTTGTTTTTATAACTTATGTTTTTGTATTTATTTTATTATATAAACATATGTTTATATTAAATTAACATTTTGTATAGAGAAATTACATCTACTCGTATATTGATTATTTTTGTATTATACTTACATTTTATATTATATTTATTCATACGAATCTTTTTCACGTGGATTGCAATTTGAAAATTTTTGAATAATTACATAGAAATAATATACAATATACAATTATAATACACTACTCAAATAAAAATAGGGAACACTTTCAGACACCAAAAATTAGGCTATTTTCAAATGACTGTAACTCGGTGCAAAATCATCGTAGATAAAAAATAAAAAAAGCATTTTGAAGCTTGAAGATCCAACTTTAACACTCTATCAGCAGATTTTCAAAATTCTTTTAACTTCCTTGTCTTATGCAGTAAAAAAGCACACCCTGTTTTGTTCCTTAAAATTTTGTATTTTTGACACTTTGCAGCTCGACCAACAAATTTTTTTCGAATAATTCAAGTAAAGCTTCATAAACTACAACATTTTGCCTACAAAATGCTTTTCTTAAAATTTCTTTACGATTTTCTGTGACCGAGTTACGCAACTTTGAAGCTAAACCTGCATTTTTTACAAATGCTATCCGTACTCCGTGAAAAATCATCGTAGACAAAAAATTAAAAAACCATTTTAAAGCTCGAAGTTTCAGCTTTAACATGTTATCAATAATTTTCAAAAATTTTTTCAATTTCTTAGTACTATGCCCCAAAAAAGATACACTTTTTTTTTCCTTGAAATTACGTATTTTTAATAGCCTGTAGCTCAATAAAAAATTTTTTCTCGACAAATCCAATGCAAGTGCCATAAAGTATGACATTTTGTCTACAAAATGCTTTTTTAAAAATTTTTTCTACGATTTTTTTTTGACCGAGTTACAAGACTTCGAAGAAACACATTTTTTACAGTACTTTTTTTGAAAAATGACGTCTACCGCCGACATTAGCATTACCCAATGTGTACCACGTGGAGGTTGCCGGTCGGATTTTTGCACATCGTGCGTGTGTGTGTGTGTGTGTGTGTGTGTGTGTGTGTGTGTGTGTGTGTGTGTGTGTGTGTGTGTTTTGTATGCGTGCGTGCGTGCGCGCGTGCGTGTGCGTGTGCGTGTATGTGTGTGTATCACAGCAGAGATAACATCGCCCATGTGAAGATACATTTGTATTTCTTTTTTTATTTTTTAATAATGAAAACATTACATTACTGAATTCTTTACTTAATTTAAACGTTGTATCATTTTCCAACATATTTTTGCCTTGTAATTCTTTAAAGAATGCTTTTAAATTTGTGATATTTTTTCTTTTCCGTTGTATATTTTTTTTTTAAGTTTACATTTGTATTTGCAAAAACTTTCAATTTTTTTTAAATATTGCTTCGTTGTTATTTATTAGCGTATGAAACATTTTGGCCTGCTGATTTGAACGTGTGTCCAGTTGTTCTTTTAAATTTTTTATTTCTTTCCGTAATTGTTTATTTTCAGCTAAGTTATTAGAATTTGAACAGTTCAAACCTGCAATATATAAAAAAATAAATAAATAAATTTATATTTTTTTCTTTCTTAAAAAAATTTGTACATACACTTCATTATTGCAGTTCCTTCATTTTTGTCATTACTTTCTTCATTGTTGTCGTTACTTTCTTCATTGTTGTCATTACTTTCTTCATTGTTGTCATTACTTTCTTCATTGTTGTCATTACTTTCTTCATTGTTGTCATTACTCTTTTCATTTTTATCATTGTTAGTTTCTTCCGGCAACTGTTGTTTAGACAAATCTTCCATAATATCATTGTTAGGAATACCTGTATAATAAACATATTTTATATTTTATCTAGTATAATCAGGGACGGAGACTTCTGATTTTTTGGGGGTGGAGTATCTCATTGAAACAG
>NW_024105275.1:0-54844 GCF_016802725.1 Solenopsis invicta
TAAAACTAAAAATGGAAAATTTTGAAAAGTTTATATAAAATTATTATTGTGACAAGTTAAAAATTTACACACGAGTTAAACGATCTTTGGATAATTATTTATTTAAACGCATTAATTCTTTAAACGTATTTATTGTGCTACTCTAAAAACTAAAGTTTATTATAAATTTCAACTAACCAAAATTGACAAGTTGCCGAATATTCAGCTGTTGGATGGTTTACGTCTCACTTTTTAAACTCATTGAACACTGATGTTTATCACTTATCAATGTCCATAAGTCAAAAAAGTCACGTGTAGACCAGTGGGTAGTAAACCACCAAGTGAGTATTCGCTAACCTGTCAATTTTCGTTATTTATTAGTAATAATACTTGAGTCAAATTTATTGTCATTTTAGAGTCAACTTATTGTCAACATATTGTCATTTTAGGTCAACATTGTCACATATTGTCAACACATTGTCAATATATTGCAACATATTGTCAACTTGAAAAGTCGGACTGATGTCAACTACTTTTGGGACATTCGTCTACTATCAGTCGACTCACAGTCGACTGACAGATTGACTTAAAGTCAACTCTTGCCTGGATATCGCTTAAAGTCGGCTTAGTCGACTTCGTGTTGTGTGGAGGTACCTTCAGTTTTCTTGCAGATAAATTTTGATGCCTCGAAAAGATTTCACCTTTCAATATTCTTTAGAAGACATCGATTTGGTTGTCTTATTTATATCGACATCTGAAGATTAAAAAAACCTTCTAAGAAATATGAAAATAAGTTTATCCTATGAGTGCTCACAATGTTTAGTAACAGTTAATGCGTTAAAGTCCAATGGGATGGATATATTGAAGAAGTTACTTATAAGTAGAAAAACAGATAAACAGATTTGTAAACAGATTTTAGTACTACAACATTTCATGATTTGACGCAAAATAAATAATAGATTATTTAGCATAAAAACTTATTTGTTTTACAAATAAGTATACAAACAAATTCTGCACAATAACTTTACAAATAACAATTTATTTTTTACACATAAATTTCATTACCCGGCAAAGAACAAAGGTGGGGAACTGAGGCGGTTGATTTTGCGCTTTTTGACATTACTAATACCACTTTTGCCCTTCTTGCTTTTGTTTTGAATACTTGTCCAATTCTTCATCTGATAGTCATTTGAATTTTCATTTGACACATCTTCAATCTGTTTTTTTGCGTTTTGCCCTGCTTGTTTTGTCATCCGCAGACTCAATATCCGTATGCATTGTTGCTCGTTCAATCGCCTGAGCTTCTGAGTATGTTGCTATATGAAAGCACGATAGAATAGTAAATAAGACAGTTTAAAAAGTTTAAAAACACTAAGCATTCAAAATGACTCACCAAACCAATAACGTATCGTTGAAGGATATGATGTAAATTGAGGGTTGGGCTCCATGCAATCTTCAATTGCAATCGCTTGTTTTTTGGGAGATGGATACGTAGGATAGACACATTTTGAGCCATCACTGATCCAATTCCAGGCAACAACACTTATCAAGAAATGATTCGCCGCTTATGGTTAATAAGATCGGCAATAGCATATTTTTCTCTGAAATTAGATGTATACAATGTAATGTAATGCCTCATCAGGTTAAAAAAATATACATACAAAGTTATAGCAGCAACGTTCGAGGCAGATTTAAAATAATATTAAAATGAGTATTAATCCAGTTTACACACAAACAAGACTGTTGACAGAACATTCATAATACAGAATTAAATATTACATATATATATATATTATATAGATTTATATATAACATATAGATGAGACATATGGATTATATAGATGCACCACCACAACAATTAGCTTTATTATATACTCAACTTTAAAATGAATGTAAGCATAGGGATAGCTATCATATTGTATTGCAGGGTAGGACCGTATATTTTGTCTTTACAGCTTCAATTGGTACAATAACACCGACGATTCCAGGACATTTCTCCAAGATTGTAAATACCAAGCTTAATAGATTCATGGATAAGTAAAATAATTTTCTTTTATATCACAAACGTTAGCAATAATGACAATGTTTCCATTTGGAAGTTTCTGTATAGATTTGGCAGTGGCAATGCTTTCTCATATAGAAAGTAACTGTCTCGTTTATGGACGGTACTAAAGTGAATGAAGAGGATGAAAGAATTTTATATTCATCTTTCCAAGCACTTTCTTCCTGGTGTAAACTCGCTTGATTTTTGCAAATATTCATATAGGTAATTCTCTCAGCTAATTTTCTCTTGTAAGCTGTTGCAGGGGATTCCTTGCGGTAATTTTTTTAATTGTCCTAAGTAACTTTCAAAAGGAAATGCACTGTAATCAGTTAGCACACCAAAGTTTTTCATCATCGCACAAATGGAGGAGATTATGAACATTATAAACAACGAATTTTTTATCAAATACTCCTCTATGTGCACAAATTTTAACAAAATTATTTATCACATCCTGAGCAAAATGTATATGACTCATTTTACTGAAGCGTGGTGTAGACAAAATAATCATTGCGCATTGCAACATTAAAAATAAATTGTATAGAGGAGGTAGAATATCATTGAGAACGATGCAGCCAACGTAGGGAATAATCTTTATTCGTTCCTTTCATTTCCAAGCTCGTTTAGTCCCATTTTTCTTGGTTTACGACAATTCTGATGGAATATGAGCACGTGTTCTTCATCTTCAGCAATTTCAGCAACCATTGCTGTCAAACGCATCCGATTGTTCCTTTTAAAATAAATGTCATAAATCTTTCGTTATTTCTAACACCAAATGAAAAGGATCCAGAACAAATTGTTACCATTCGTACAGGTAGAATTAAAGAGGGGATATTCCAGGTGCTCAGATCAATTGATTCACGAAGTCTTTAATACTACGTGGTGTGTGCGTTTCAGTGGAATAACACATTCATGAAATTCATATTCTCCAGATTGAGTACATCTCTCACATGCAATGATATGCTCCATGACCACAATACATTTTAGATACTGTCTTGCAGGAGCATCGTAAATAAAACATTTGATATAAACTTCATACATCACACCATTCAAAACCAGACCACTTTTCAATTTTAATACTCTAAATAAAGTCTTGCAAATACTTATTTACATTATCTGGTTTACCTGATTATACAAAATTCCGTCAACAAACGGTCTGTCATCAATTAAATCCAAGGACCTACACAAAATAGGCCATACATCAGTGACAGCTTGGTCATATTTATTCCATCAATATTAACATCCAATCCTATTTTGTTTGTGCCAAAATTTTTCAGTCTACAATTTTGTAGGCGTCTTTCAAGTCCTGGTATTAATCCAATATGGACATAGAACCAAGCCGAATTCTACAATTGATGTTACTCTTAGGCGTCTTATTGAGAGTCCGCGGATCTAAGGGCAAGTCTGATGATATGGTTTTAGTTAGCAAGAAGCTCTCTGCACGCCTCACTAATATTGTGTTTTAAGTTCCATTCTCTGAAGCCATTGCCTGAAATTCACTGGTTATCTCATCATTGTCTTCTTCATCTTCATCGCTTGAGTTACTATCTGATCAATACTTGCTAACAGATTATGTCTCATACAAATATTCACTATTGTTATCATCATTTATGCCGAAAGCTGTAAATTTTCATTGCTATGTGCAGATTCGCTAATATTATTATTAGAATCTTGAGAGATATCTTGAGTCTCATGTGAATTTATAACACTGTTATTGAATCAATCGATCTCGGATTGGATTGAACAATGGTACTCAACGTAGGTATAGACAATTTCCCTAGACTAATCGACGATTGTGTCTCAAATGTAATCCATTGATATAATGTGGAGACGGTAGAGACCATCGAAGTACGTAAAGTTGATGTAAACTTTATTTTTTTAAATAATAACACAGAAAATCGAAAACAAAGTTAATAGAACGATTTGAATTTATTCATTGTAATATTTTTTATCTAAACATCGGATTTTGTTTAAATTTCTGTCGTAAAAGTTAATTAATTTATTCTAAAGTTTGAGGTTATATCAAACGTCTCAAAATTAATAAAACGATTATTAATTGTTAGATACAAATTAAAGCATATCATATAATACTTATAGAATTCATGTTTAAACTTAGTAAAAATAACTTTGAAATCATTCAACTACACATTAAAGAATATTAATTTATACGTAAAAATCAATAATGTCTCTGAAAATGTTCTTTGTTCTTTTACAGATGGTAAATAAGCTTCAATTCAAGTAGAAATAAAACTGGAAAATGGATTTGTATGAAGAAGGAATTAATACTGAACAACATCAATTTGGTATGATTCTATGTAAACAACATACATTATTCCATATATATATATATATATATTTCACTTAAAGAAATAAAATTATCTGAAAAAAATGTTTGAAAGTTACTTTGAATTAAAAATATATTTACTACAAGAATTTTCTTCTAAAAATATTTGTTATATAAAGATAAATCTTTCATAAAGTAATGTTTTATTCTAAAATACTTTTTCAATTTTTTAACGTAATACAAATTTTGCAGAAATAGTCTTTTCTGAATATAAGATGTTCTGAAATTTGCGAATTAACATACTATAGCAAGAAAGTTTTAGAAAATCAGCAAAATAGATTTTTGATTTTTATTTTAAAATAATTTTTGAGATATAAAGGTTTAAAAACAAGCAATTACAAATTACGTTTGACAGTCGTCTGTCTGTAAAGGCAACTCACAAACATGATTTGTTTACATATAAACACAGTTTGTGTATATATATTAACAATTACTTTAAATAAAACAATGTACAAACAACTATTTTAATTTTTGAGAATCGTTTTGCTAAAATATTTTGATTTGAGAATTTCGAAACATCCAGCATATGACATAGTATAATTATTATATTATTAATAATTTGCTGTTACAGAAAACTATAAATATCAATGGAACGTAAACAACAAAACTGTTAATAGAAGAAGTTAGAAGTAACTTTGGTTACTAAATAATAAAATTATATGCAGAAAATATCTGGAAAATTGCAAATAATTTTAAGGAAAAAGCATAATATAACAGAGGAACAATGTTCTGTTAAATGGAAAAATTTAAAAAAATAAAAAGTGTTCGAGATCTCAATAATCAAACTGGTAGAGCTAAAGATTCAATATTATGATTTAATTATGAATTATCAATAAAAACCCGAAATACACTATTCACTTGCTTGATACACGGATTTAGAATACCATCAACTTTACAGAAGAATCTGCAGAAAATAACTCCTCAGTACTATCTACATCTTCTGATACTAGATGTAATATCAGAAACGCCGAAGAAATGATGAACCTAGTTGGGTCAAAGCACTTTGCGAACAAAGAAGGGTCCATCATGAAGAAAATATAAATACAAACAAAATTTTTAAAATTATTTGAAATATATGAAAAGAAAATAGACATAAGTAAAATTAGTTATACTTAAGTATTAAAAATAATATTTTGTGATAGTTATCAATCTGTGATTCACTTCAGTATTTTTAGTTTTATCTGATAATAATTTGATTTATTATAGCACACGGAATTCAAAAGAATTCAGATATGTCATCAATTCTGAATTTATTTTGAGATGTAAAGAATTCTTTCTCTGATTTTTCCGATTTTTTTACATCTCCAAATAAACTTAGAATGACACATAAAACATGAATTTTTAAAATTTTTGAATTCTCTGTGCCAGATGTGAGTCATATAAATATTTTTTTAGTTGTTGATAATATTGATTTATCAGCACACAGATTTCAAAGTATTTTGATGTCATTAATTCTGTATTTATGTTGAGAAGTAAAAATTCTTTTTTTTTCAAGAACGAATTTTTTGCATCTTAAAATGAATTCAGAATTGATGACATAAACCTGAATTAAAAATTTTTTAATTTTTGTGCTGCCTGAGTTGTCCTATGAGTATTTTTTTTCGTTTTTACTGATCATCAAAATTATATATAATATAAAAGGTGATTCAGTGGTAATACTTAGAAAAGTAAAATATAAAATTAAATGTTTTGAAAACTTTATTATTGTAAAGTAGTATAATTTGTTGCATATTACGATTCATGTCATGTTAAATCCAAAGATTATGTTAATTTACATATAATTTTATTTTTGATTTGTTACGGATTACAGATATGTATCTTTGATTACAATAAAAATCATGTATGCATACAATTATTTGAATTTTATTTATATATATTCTGTTTTTATATTACTGTCTTATAAAAAATAACAAAGAATAGCAGATTTTACAAATTTTAAGATTTAGTTTCTGTTAAAAATAATTAGAAGAATAATCATTAATTTTTATATTTAAGCAATTGGGCAGAAGTTCTTGAATCATTAAATAATATTATTTATTTTATGTAAAAACTTGTGTATTCTATTAAATGTAATTAAAATAATAACTCTGCAATAATGTCTCTTTTGTCATCAGCTGGCATAATTGCATAATTATTATTTACATTTTCTACTTCAACATTATCAAAAGGTTCATCTTCATTATCAATGCAAATATTATGCAAATACAACATGCAAGTATAACTAATGGTATCATGTCTGTGTTATACATATATACATATTTTAATTTTCTAAATCGTCCTTTTAGTATTCCATTTTCAATTATAACAAGTTTTTGATAACTTTGTGTTATAATTATGCTGTATAGCATTTAAATGACCATTATCCCGGTATGGGGTGACATATTATACGATAATGGGTACGCAGAATCAGCTAAAAGGTGACTACGTTGAGGAAAATATCTTTCTATCATGATCTATCAAATTTTTAATGTCACTTAGCCGCCAAACACGAGCATCATGAACACTGCCACAAATTCCCGTGAACACGTCAATAAATTCTTTTATGATCGCAAATACCTTGTAATAATATCGAATAAAATCCTTTTCTATTTATATAACTGTTTGGATATTCAGTAGGAGCACTAATGGGAATGTGGCAACCATCAATTACGCCTACAACACCGGAAACACTAATGGCAGCAAATTGTTGTTGTGTATTTAATAATTCATGAACTTCTGCCACTTAATATAATTTTGAACACGTTGCTCTAATGTGTAAGCTACATTAAAAACACATCTCCATATAGTGTCTTTAGACACCAATCGATCTGCAACGGATCTGAAAATAAAACATTATTAAAAATATTTTTAACACAACAACAAAAACAGGAAAAATATGTTTAAAAATAAATATGTAATTTACAAACTTTTTAAATATATATCTCCTAAAAAAGTATTACATCAAAAACGCTATCATTCCTTACAAATAGAGACAATTTTCCGAAATAAGATATTTATTCAATAATATAACTTATACTTATCTAGACTTATGTTTATTTTCAATATATTGTTCAAAACTTTAATCTTGATAAAACTTATTCTTTATTTTTTTATTTTAAAAATATATTATATAGATAAAAAGTAATAAACTAACAAATCTATATTAATAGAAATAGATATTAATTAATTGAAATAAATCTAAAATAAACAGTACACATTTTAAATATCTCTTTTCTGCATTTCACAACGTAATTGTTATACTTATTGTTTATTGTTTCATTATTCTAAGTTTAAAGATCTCAAAGATAAATATATTCTGTATTTATGTAATATTTATTATATAATTTTTGTCAATTATTTTGAATACACTATAAAATATTGAATATAATATAAAAATAATTTTATGGTTAAATTTTTACATATAATACTGCAGCAAAATCGTTTACCTTTTCGTCGTAAAACGAAAATTATTGATAGTATTATATCTTATAATAAAAAGAAAAATCACATACCGAATAATTTATACGTTTAAATACATATAATAATATTTTAATTACAACCTATAAACTTTTGATTCAAAAATCCATATAATAGCAAGTTGCTTTGCTGGTGCTAATTTAGGAGAATCATCATTTCTAATAAATTGAATCCAAAAGTTTGTATTAAGTGTTCAAAAGTATTCCTTTCAACACGAAATGACTTGAAATCTATAATAAAATAAACTATATGTTATTATAAATAAAGATATTTTAATAAACATTGAATAAAGTACCATAACTTAATTTTGGAAGACATTTTCGTAGCTGAACTACAAAATCTGCCTTAGACTTAAATTTCCATCCCAGACATTCATCATTTTCTTCATTGTTAAACAAAACATTCCATAAAGAAATATATCCATTCTTCCTATTGCAAAGATAAAGAGATTTTTTATTTTATAATGTTATAAATAATTACTGATTTATTTTTCTATTCTAAAGTTAAAGAAATTTTTATTTCATAATGTTACGTTAATTACAGAGTTATAAAGAAAATGAGAAAATAAATAAGAAAATATCATTGAATATTTCTACAAAATAAAAAGTAAAGTCAAAAAAATACAAAATTACAATTATAAATTCAAATTACTATTAACTTTAGATTAACTTTAATCTTCGATTTGTTACTATTTAAAAATAAAGACTTTAACACGCTTGTGCGTTCCATACTTTCGTCCTCAATCGGATTACATTTGAGACAGCAATCGTCAATCCGATTAGTCTAGGGAAATTTTCTGTACCTAGGTTGAGTACCATTGTTCAATCCAATCCGAGATCCGATTAGTTTTCGTAAACACCATGAATAAATATAGGCATAAAATCCAGCTGTCGATCAAAGAACGCTTTCTTATTATGAAGGCGTTATACATTATCGGTCCAAAATATATCTCTACCAGAGGAACCTGAGAGGGGACAGGCTTCGAGTTTAGATGGAACCTTATTTTGAAGCGCCTCTATGTTTCGTGAAAATGGACATTGAACTACGTAGCCAATGTCCATTTTCCACGTCGGTAATGTCCACGTTTAGTTCTCAGCGGTGCTATGTCCATTTTTACGGTTCTCTTCTGTGCTATGTGCAGGAGTGAGAGATGCATCAGTTGGATAAAGACGGATAATGGATCTCTGTCTGTCTTCTGTTTAGACCATCGGTTAGAGAGAGAAAGTATCGCGGTAGCAAACACGGAGCGAGCGGCGATGTTATCTCTACGGATACCCTCCTCTCCACCCCCTCTCGCCTATCTCGTTTTCCGCGCTACGTTTTGGCCGTAAAATCAGAAAGTCCTCTTCGGACGATTTCTGGGCAGGGACGTAGAAAGGCCAGAAGCGCCTACTTTTTAAAAATGTTTTATATTTTGTTATATTTGTTGTAATGTACGCGCATATGTATGATTTAAAAATGACAATATGCGCGTGTTTAATATTGTACAAAAATAATAATGTAATAAAAGAATTTATGGATACCTGAGAATCATATTTTTATTTTCTTTCAAGTGCGATTTTACGTGAAGATAATCGATCTAATTTCAATACAACGTTACGAGGGCGACAATTTAATTAAATATATACCTTTAAAAATAATTATTTATTTTTATTAAAATATTTTGTAATTATTATAATAATTTTAATTATAATAATAATTGTGGACTTGTATGCCCTTCCCTCCTCTTATTGTCCCGCGACCACCGCCTCTACCCTGCCACTACCCTTCCTGCTCTTCCTCTTCCTCGTCCTCTTCCACGTCCTCTTCCTCTCCCTCTTGTACGCATGCCCGCAATAGCGGCGTAAATTATAGTTTGCAAATCGGCAGTCTGAAACAAAAAAAGAAAGATAAAAGATGCTTGTGCTAACTTTGTATCATTAAAAGCATCTACAGTTTTCTGTGTGGGTGAATTGGGGTCGATCATGAAACTTTTCCTAAGGGGTGAAAAGTGAAAATTTCTCCATTAACTTCAATGGTAAAGATTTTCATTTTCACGTTTCCGCCCTAAGGAAAAAGTTTCATGATCGACTCCAAAATCATGAAAAACAATAGGCTCGTTTTTCAATACTGAAACTGTGGCCGGTGTTCGTAGTCGATTTTTATATTTAAGATCGTCTTAAGCATTATCTTAAGATGTCATTAACTAATCAGAAAACTGTATTAGCATCTTAAGCTATTACTTAAGATGATCTTAAAATAAGAATAGACTATGAAAACCAGCCTGTAACCGCATATAAAAACATGTTTAGTTTTATATTTAATAAACACTTACATTTATAGTTATTAAATTCGTGGCCGATGGCACCGCTGCTGCCGTCGACATCGTCGCTGTATCGGCTGCCATCGCTGTCGACGTCGTTGCCGCCGCAGATGACATCGTCGTCGTCACCGCTGCACTCGACGTTGTTGTCGTCGTCATCGCCACCGCAGTTGACGTCATCGTCGTCATCGCCGCTTCAGACGACGTCGTCATCGTCGTCGTCGCCGTCATCGCTGCCTCAGACGACGTCATCGTCGTCGTCGGCATCGCAGTCGACGTCGACGTCGTCGTCGTTGTCATCGTCGTCGTCGTCGCTGCTGTCTCGTCGTCGTCGTCGGTCATCGTTGGCATCGTTGTCGTCGTCACCGATGTTTTTTGTACTAAAAATAATATTTTTACAATATAATTAACAATGTTTTACTGTAATAATATGTTTTTATATATTTTTATAAGTATATAGATACTTACTAGATCTGCGGTGCTCGTCCTGCGTCTTGCCTCGATCGTTGAACCACAGTCGAACATTGAATGATCGGAATAATAGAGCGCTCGCCGTGCTCGCGTCGTCTTATAGTATTGTCGCTTTTTAACCACGTACGGACCGATTCGATCGGTAGATTGTGAATGCTTTTTTGTAGAAAAACATGTGTACGTTGTTGATACATAGCCGTTGTATATTTATAATAATCATAATGTATACGATTTTTTATTTTATGCATATATTGAAGAGTATCCTGCATCGTGAAAATTTTTCACTGAATTTTTAAATAAATTGGAATCCTTTTATAAATACTGAAAGAGATCTCACAAGAATTTGTATAATTTTTGTAAGGAAGGTCTTGTGAGATTTTGTAGGAAAAATTTCTCATACGAACTTCAGACAAGAACATACAAGATTTTGCAACAGGGTTTATTATAAATAATAAGCATAATCTCGTACATTTGTATTATTAAGAAATAACATTATGTGTACGGTTATTAAACATTTGCCTCTTTTCCAGCATTGCTTTCTATACAATTTGTTATAAAATTATCATACAAAAATTTGGTGAATTATAATAAACTTATAAGCAACATAAGATGTGTATAGAAAATTTATTTTCAGATATGACTTCTTAAGACTCCCGAATTATAAAAAGTTGCCTATTGAAGCTGTACTTTTTGAAATATAAATTATGATACAAAGAATCTTATCGGTTCGATTCGTCTTTCTCGTAAACGTTTAAAATTAAGCGTTAGAAAAGAAGAAAACAAAACAGCGCGACGACGTTATGTGACGACGAAGCTCGCTATTGTTCGACGCAGTCCGCGTTTCATAGTGAGACAGTGTACTTCGATAGCGTGTTTTTAAAGTTCTTTGCTTGTGTACCAAATCGCGTTTTTGGTTGCAACTATAAGTTCTTTTATACTTTTTATTTTATTTATTTAGTAACACTTCTTGATTTATTCAATAAATCAAGTTTGTTACCCTTATTCTTTTCAGTTAACGCTCTGTCTCTAATTCGTATTCTTTTTTTTTTGTTTCTTATATTTCTTCAATTAAAGTATTTTTTTGCAAATAATTCTTTAAACGAAAAAGTGTAACAATGAGTGAAAAGTGTGGAAACCGTATACGACAAGTGTATGTATAAAATTGTCGTAATGGAAGACATTCAACGGGAACACATTTATTTCGATTTCCTGCAATTACTGATGCTAGATGTCAATTATGGATACGTAACAGCGGTAAGTTCCTTATCATATTTATTATATAAATTACTAGACATTTGTTTAAAGTACAGAGTGTCTGGTAATGACCAGATCACCTTTCGAGCTGATAGAGCAAGTCAAACTGCCCAAACAAGTCGTTTACCATTTTTCTATAATTAACGAGATAATAATTACTGATAATTGCCGATTTAGCTCAGCCAAATGTAAAGGCCGCGATACAGGCTTTTGCATAGCTGCATAACCGTATGCATAAAGAAATTGATTGGTCCATTTCCTTATGCATGTGCTAACGGACCAATCAATTTCCTTATAGATACGGTTATGAAGCTATGCAAAAGCCTATGTCGAGACCTTAAGCGTGTGGCAAGATTGACTCGGCTACGTGCAAGACGCGGGAAGATTTGTTTGCAAGCAGCAATAGACACATGAGCGGTATGGTGCTGAGAGTAAGAGCGAAGAGAACGAAAGAGCGAGCGAGAAAGCGAAAGAGCGAGCAAAGAAGTAAAGAATGAAAAAACTGAGAAGAGATAATTAAGAAGTTAAAATTGTCAATTGTTAATTTGTCAAAGTGAATTTATTAAATGACTAACTTTATACTTTTGTTTTGTTACAACGTCTTTCCAATATTATTTATCTCAAATTTTTCAGATTTTTTAAAAATAATATGTTTTTTACTTTGTGCGGTACATGTATTTTTATTAATTTAACTCTTTTTGCTTACTTTTAAATTCGGTAACATTTTCGCGGCACACCGATTGTACAACATTTTACAATACTAATATCTCGTTTCATAATTTTATTTCAGGAAATACTACTTTGGCAAAATGGACTGCCAACTCACTACGTCGTGCCGGTCTGTGTGAAGATCATTTCGATCCAAGTTCCTTCAAGGAAGGACCAACAAAGAAGAAAATTTTAAGACGTTAAAAAGAGATGCTGTTCCAGTGAAATTTAACGGCTACTCACAACACGAATTGGAAACAAAAATACAGGTACGAACCAAAATTTAACGTTACCGGCAGAAATAGATATAAATAATGACACAGAAATAGTGTCACAAGAAATTATTACTGACAACGTCGAAATAAATTTCAATAATGACACAGAAATAGTGTCCCAAACAATTAATAATGATAACGTCAAAATTAATGTTCCAAATAACCGATACATTAAAACGTACCAACGTGCAAAGAGATGTATTTTTATTCTTCGGATGAAGAAGAAAATGTAAGTGAATGGATTAATGAGGAACCATCGGAGATAAAAGATGTGTAATGTGGATATACCTGTAATTGAAGAAAAAGGGGGAAGCATGCGAGAAATCAAAATCAGAAGTAGCACAAGTGGAACTTTTAAAGCGAGAAAATCTTCGTTTGCGTAAAATTATTAAAAGTTAAAATTTCGTTTGCGTACTCGACAAGTTTCAAATAGAAAAACGACAAGTAAAAAGAGCCAAAAAATTATACAAAATCTTATTGAAAATCAAAATTTACATCCTGTTGCTCAAGCAATGATAACTTTGCAACTGCACACACCTAATGCACCGTATACGCAAGAAGAGAAAAGTCTTGCGCAACAATTATTTTATTACTCTGCTTCTGCATTGCGCCGCTTACGACAGGCAGGTTGCACGTTCCCTTGTGAACGAACTATTAGAGAGCACGAAGAATACAATATTGTGCCAGGATTTTGTGATTTTTTTTTTAAACTACAAGAGAAACTCGCAGACTTGCCTGCGGAAGAAAGAGTATGTGCCTTGAAATGGGACGAGATGTCAATAAAATCATATCAAGAATATTCACCTCATTTAGATCAAGTAGAAGGACTTGTAGATCTTGGGCCTTTAGGAAGAAGAAACGAAAATGCTAAATGTGTTTTTGTCTTTTGCTTAGATAGTATTAACGCGCGTAACCCGTGGCGTCAACCATTGGCATATTTTCTTCCTGGAAAAAGCATGAAAGCGGAAGAAATAATATATTTATTGAAAGAATGTTTAGACAGACTAAGCAATACAGATGCTGATGTACGAATTTTGACATGTGATCAAGGATCATCTAATCAAAGTGCTTATAATCAACTTGGTGTAAGCACAGATAATCCATTTTTTATTCATAAAGGAAAAAAATATTACGCGTCATTTGATTTTCCACATTTAGTAAAACGATTAATGAGTTTACTAAGAACACAAATTTTTATATTGCGGTACAGAAGTTGTAGCATCTTTTAACGATTATGAAGAGACATGGCGCATTGATAATGCTGCACAAGGAGGATCAAATTTATTGTCACATATTACAGAAGCGCATCTTTACCCCAATAATTTTCAATCAATGAACGTCAAAACCATTCCAAGTATTGAGTAATAGATTTACAGCCTCAATGAGAACAGCGGGCTATGGAAAAGAATTGCAAAGCGATACATGGAAGCGACGGCAAATTTCACAGAATGCATGAACAATGTAATTGATGCTTGCAATTCATACAGTTATAATATGAAATTTGGAGGAAAACGATTACTTTCTGATAAAAATCCGGATATTGAAAATTTGTTAAGAGAATTTATCACATGGTGTTCAGGATGGTCGACGTCACCTGATAAAATTTGAAAATTCCATGCTTAAAAGGATTTATTGTGACCATACAAGCTCTCTTGGGAACATATAATGATATAAAAATAGAAAATAAAACGTTTGAACTTGCGACAGGATTGTGTAACCAAGATTCTGTTGAACACTTATTTTCAAAATTCAGACAACGTGGTGGATTTAATAATAATCCAACTGCAAGAATAATCCGATGTAATGTAAGACACATTATATGCATAGGATATATCCATACAAGTGACAAAGGAAATGTGCAGTGTCCAGAAGCTGAGTGCCTCATTAATTCACCCACAAATTTAATTAAATCAATTGAGACTTCTATGACTGCAAATAATATTTCTGTACAACACGAAATTGATCCCGAGGACGAATTATTTAATGACGATGTAAATATTGTCGAAGAGTATGATAATACCAATGTTACTGGAAATAAAGTTCATTGTAGTTACGATAACAATGCTATTGCATATTTTGCTGGATACGTAGCACGGAAAAGCATTGCACAAACTAAATGCGATAATTGTCGTAACATTATGACGAAAACGCCAATGGATGACGCCACAGCAAACGAAAATATATAGAGCTGCGAGAGTTTTCAAATTCTGATGAAGATGCTCCTTCAGTTACAAAGTTGATACGACCGACAACTCTTTTTGCCAAAGTGATCGAAATTCAATTACATGCAATTGATTGTAACTGGGAACGCTATTGGGTCTACAGCAGTTTTACAAAATATTAAAAGGAATGCATAAACGTAACGAATAATACGTATTCAGAATGGTTTCATGAAGATAATTCATGTTATAAACATCGATTGGAAGCACTGCAACTTTTAATCCGTGTAAAACTATATTCACGTACACGATACAATAATCGTGCTGAAAAAACGGACAAGGAATCTCGTAAAAGATGCAGAAATTATTGAACAAATAAAATGACGTAAAACGCATGAAAATAAAAACAAATAATTTTTATATATCTCAAAGTATTTCCTTCCATTTATTTTTATTCTTTGTTTCTTCATAGTTTCATCATTGTAGAAAATAATTGCTGCATGTATATTATGATATTGTATTTATATAATAGCTCAACAGAGTGAAATATATTTACAAATCATATTACTGTGCAGCAAGTATTATTTTCGAGTAATGTGTAAAATTAATATGCATTTTTAATATCGTAGAAGATCGCAATCACAATTGAAATAATTGCATAAATCTTAGATTAGCAGATGTTATCACAGGACAAATAAAAGATTAATGTGGTCATGCTACGACATTGTGAAATCATACATTTACTTATACTAATGATGTAATGCAAGACACAAAGCAAAAAAGAATGAAAGGAAATACATTAAATGTTGGTATAAATTATGCATACATGCATGCATATATATATATATATATATATATATATATATATATATATATATATATATGTTTATATATATAATATATATGTATATATGTATATACATATATTACGTACCGTGATTTTTAAAAATCACAGTATTTTATAATACAAAAATATTTTAATACACGTATGTGTATTAAAATATACAAAATATTTCAGAAAAAAAATAACTGATATTATATCAGTTATTTCAAAGAAGTTTACTACGTAAACTTCTCTGTGATAACATCTGCTAGTCTCAGATTTATGCAATTATTTCAATTGTGATTGCGATCTTTGTGACATGCTTAATAACAAAAACACCAACAATAATTGTAATTTTATAGTTTTAAAGAATTTCGATTTTTATAAACATGCGTTCTACGTTGAAAATATCAAATATAGATTATATATTTTACAAACTAAGAGATGCGCTCTTTTTAACTTTTTGCATATTCTTTCTATAATTAAAAAATAACAAATTTAACTTTCAGCTGATTGTTGCTTCCATTTTTCCCCTTCGTGAGAATCACCTTGACGTGGTGAAGGGGCTCAGCTTTTAAGCTGCTAAGATTCTCATTTACGTGTATGATGCAAATATAATTCGCGCGCATGTATATAAATGTTTTATTAAAAATTATACAAGTTATGAGTATTATTACAATTAAATCGTAGCCATATTGATTTCAATCTGTGCATCATACGCCGAGCGCACGCGCACACGTGCGTGTGTGTGTGTGTGTGTGTGTGTGTGTGTGTGTGTGTGTGTGTGTCTGTGTTGTGTAACATAGAATTTTTGTTAAAAGATAAATGAGAGAACATTAAATATTTTTTCTTGTGTTAATGTACACTTCACATCTAAAAAGATCATACATGCTGTTGCGAGCACCGCAGAGCACCGTAAACCGTAAGGACGAGCACTGTGAAGCAGGAACCAGTAAGTACACGTCTATGTACTTTACTTATAACAATTATATTAGTAAAATATTGTTATTTATTCTAAAATTCTATTTTTCAGTGGAACAAACATTGGCGACGACGACGTTGACAGGCGGCGACAACGACGACGACGTCGACAGCGGCGCGCGACGACGACGACGACATCGACAGCGGCGGCGGCGACGTCGACAGCGGCGGCGACGACGACGATACGCCGACAGCGCGGCGGCGACGACGACCCCGACGGCGCGTTGCCGAAACGGCGACGACAGGATTCGTAACATTAAGTGTAAGTATTAATTAAATATAAACGAGTTTCTAGATGCGGCTATAGTTTCGCTATTAAAAACGAGCGTATTGTCGAAACATGATCTTGGTTTGCCACGGTTCACCACAGGCAAATGTGGTTTTTTTAATGACAAAGTTGACATATAAGCATCGTTTTATCTTTCTTCGGTATTCAATAAATGCTTTTACACATTCTTTAAATTTTTTGTTTCAGACTTTAGATCTAGAGAAAATAATTAGTGCGGCATTCGCTCGAGGAAGAGGGAGAGGCAGAGGAAGAGGAAGAGGACGAGGAAGAGGAAGAGGACGAGGACGAGGAAGAGGTAGATCGCGGGACGATAATAAGAGAAGGGGGAGGGGCATTCAAGTGCACAATTATAATTATTATAATTAAATGAGCAAATTAAAGCATAATATAAAAGAATAAATGTATGTAAAAATATAATAGTTTAAAAATTAAATTATCGCCCTATCATAAAAACAATGCACACACACACACACACACACACACACACACACACACACACACACACACATACATACACGTCCTCACACACACAAGCCTGCCGAAAATCGGCTACGTGCCAAAGCGCGTCACCTCGATAGAGCGAGAGAGAGCGAGAGAGAGAGAGAGAGAAAATAGACTGTAAAGCCTCGAATTGGCACAGCTGATATCGTCTATAATATCCTTTAGTTAACTTTTCACCTGTCATCGTACGGTGACTGATAAAATACGTCACTTGACAAAAAGTTTATTCAATTAATCTTTATTACATTATTATTTTTTTGTACAATATGTCATTTCTAAATCAAACATACGCGCGCATATGTATGATTATAACAATTATAACAAAATATAAAACATTTAAAGAGTAGGCGCTTTCTGGCCTTTCTACGTCCCTGCCCAGAAATCGTCCGAAGAGGACTTTCATTTCGGCCAAAACGTAGCGCGGAAAACGAGATAGGCGAGAGGGGAGTGGAGAGGAGGGTATCCGTAGAGATAACATCGCCGCTCGCTCCGTGTTTGCTACCGCGATACTTTCTCTCTCTAACCGATGGTCTAAACAGAAGACAGACAGAGATCCATTATCCGTCTTTATCCAACTGATGCATCTCTCACTCCTGCACATAGCACAGAAGAGAACCGTAAAATGGACATAGCACCGCTGAGAACCACCTAAACGTGGACATTACCGACGTGGAAAATATGGCTACGTAGTTCAATGTCCATTTTTCACGAAACATAGAGGCGCTTCAAAATAAGGTTCCATCTAAACTCGAAGCCTGTCCTCTCAGGTTCCTCTGTCGCTACTATATTATAAAAATCAAACGCAGTAATCATATGTACGTATGCATGTCAGAGTTCTCTTCATAACTATTTGCTCCTTTTCAAAAATTAATTAAGTTTGGCTGATAAATTACTTGTTTGTTAGAGTACACATATTTAATCTCTATTTAAGATTTAGTTAAATTATTCTTTCCTACTAGATTAAATTATAATGCATGATTTATACCCACATAGAACTAAAACCTCCAATGGACGTCTCATGGACGTCTGCCGTGGAGGTTGGACCTTCCAGTGGACGTTCCATGGACATCCAATGGACGCCACCAGACATCCACAGTTCCGTATTGCGCACGTCCATTGACGTCCATGACGTTAACAATGATGTCTCCATTAAACGTTACGGATCATTAATAAAGTTTCATAGAGCCTTAGTGAATGACAAACCGATGTCACGTGGATTAGTAAAGGCTTTGCGGAGTCTCAGCAGACGTTAGCATAGATTATTAATGGACGTCTGCCGTGGAGGTTCGGACTTTCAGTGGACGTCTAATGGACGGTAAAAATTTTTTAACAGATTTTATTATTTTTATAGCTTAATCTCACTGTTCACATATAACATTTTAATTCACTAATTACAATTACGTATAATTTTATAAATTTTTGAAACGCATTGGCGCCGACGGGATCGAACTTAAGATCTTGAACGATAACCTAGTGTCTTAACACTGAGCTAAACGTACACTTGTGAGATTGTTAATAAAAAGTTATATTTGAAGTAAAGCTAATTTGAACCAGAAAACTGCTGTCTTAAGTATTGCGCGAACACTTTTATTAACCCCTTTTTTTTTTAACGGAGGGAAAATACTCATGTACCCCGGGTTGGCTAGACCACGGGAGTGTGGGACTCGGGACGCGGTACCCTCGCCGGCACAGACCGCTTGCGCGGCAGAAAGTTGGCGAGGCCCGGCCCGCCTACCCACTAAAAACCCACCGAGCCCATCTCACCCCGTTGCGTGGAGGGACCGGGATTGCTATTGCACTCTCCAACGTCCCTCCACTGGGGATCGGAGCATGAAGCTCCCCGACGCGCCAGTTCGTCGGGTTGGGAGTCGGGCTTTGCTGGCCTAGCCCGACCCCGGGGATGCGGAGCAAAGCATCACGCACCCCCGCGCCCATTTAGGACCATGGGGCCGCTCCCGACATATCGCCGGTGCGTGCCCCACGCCCAGGACGAGCGGTCGCCGCCGGGCCCCCGCCACCTCCCGTCCAGGCGCTCGCGTGGCCGGGCCGGGCACCAGAGGAGAGAGCATCCCGCCTGGTGTCGGGCCTCATCGGCCTGGGCCCCGTCCCGTCGCATCCCCGAGCGCTAGGGGCAGCTAGGGACGGGCACCCGAGGAGCGGCACTATCGCCGTTTCCCCCTTGCCGAGGACGGGCGGCCCCGGGAGGGCGCACTGGGCGCGCCTCCTTGGGCCTCGCCCCCCCGTGGCCTTGCTCCCCCCGCCCCTCTGCGGGAGTTGGGGGGAGGGGTGAGAGAACCACCCGGGCCACGGGGAGGTTATCCCCAGAAGCGTGGCTCACCACGCTAGGGCGTCACACGCGTCGGTCTCCGACCGCGCGCCTTAGGCGGCGGGGGCTCCTCCCCGGACTCCGAAGTGTCCGAGGTGGACCCGGCAGCCGAGCATCTACCGCAGCCGGGGCCCATCAACTGGGACCCCGCCCGCGGAAGACGCACCCCTTGGCAGCCTCGGCCCGCCGGACCGTCGCCCCCAACGGCCTGAGCGCCGCGGGCAGCGTCAGCATCCGGCGAGGGCGGAGGCCGCTCCATTCTATTTCCCCCTCCCCCCCTGACCCGGGGGAGGAAGGAGGAGGCCCCCGCCTCCGGGGCATGGGGTATTTTGGGGCAGCCCGCGCCACCCGGTGGGTTTCGGCTGCCCTGTGTGGAGGCACACTCGGGACAGAACGGGGGATTCGCGCACTGAGCCCGAGGTGACCCTCCGCCGCAGTTGAAGCAGCAGGGGGACCGGTCAAAGTAACCGGGGCACCGGTGCTGCATGTGGCCCTGAGCCAGGCAGCGATAGCATCGCTGAGGAGGCGCCTTAAGCGCCTCCACCCCGCAGCCGCCCAGCCCAGGGCCACTTTACCCACCTTGGCGAGTTCGCCGCCGCCGCGACCGGCACTGCGCAATTACAGAGCCCATGCCCCGGCGGCATTCTTATTAACCCTTTGTTTATTTAGCCTTAGATATTTTTAATATAAATTATATAAATAATTAAAATCTGTTTCTGCCCATGGCCAATCAGTCAAAATACAACAATTAGAAATAGTATCGAAGCATGAAGAAACATTAATGACGTAAAGAGCCCGTTACCAAAGTTAATTTTGCAATTAATTGTTATGAACAAATTGTCAAAAATGACTATAGAGGAGAATTGATTGCGCCAAGCGATTCACCGGAAAAAATTACTAATGAAACATATATAACGCTTTTTTAATTGTCATAGTTATTATAATTGTTATAAACAAATTAGTTGCATAATTGTTTTGATAAAGAGATAATGATCAAATTCCGTAAAGAGAGCGCATGATGTAGGTAATATAACATTTTGTCCTTGTTTAACTTTTAGTGATCAACAAGGATTACGTCATGCGCATTATACGCTTTTTTGGGAATCTATTTGATTTCTATGATGAAAGTAAAATCTCATGAAGCTATATAAATTTTATGGACTTCTAATGGACGTCCATCTAACTTGCATCATGGAAGTAAAATCCCATGGAGCTATGCAGGTTTGACGGACTTCTAATGGACATCCAACTGACTTCTATGATGGAAATAAAATCCCATGGAGCTTTGGAGGTTGGATGAATGTCTAATGAAGATCTATTTGACTTCCATGATGGAAGTAAAATCTCATGGAGCTATGGAGGTTTCATGGAATTCTAATGGACGTCCATCTAACTTCCATAATGGAAGTAAAATCCCATGGAGCTATGGAGGTTTTATGGACTTCTAATGGACGTCCATCTGACTTCCATCATGGAGATAAACCCTATGGAGCTATGGAAGGGCGATAGACATCCACTGGAGGTCAATTTCTATGTGGATATATACATAGTTGAAGATGTGATAGTACCTGTAATCGAAATAATCTGAACAGATCTCCTAACAATCTTTCCTGTTTAACGTCTTTTGAGTCAGTAATATCGAGGAAATAAGCACGCGTGTCATAGTTAGCATTAATTATGTTTTTACGGTATATTTATTGGTATTCCTATGGTACGTTTATTGATAAAAAATAAACAATCTATTTTCATTTTGTCTCAATAAGTTTGTTCTAATTCGAGTCTTCTTCAATGAACCGCAAAAAAAGTTATTATAATAAGGTCAGAAAATGGAATTAATGCAAAACTTGACGAAAACATTACACAGCAATTATTTAAGGACAGGATTGCCTTGATCAATCAAGTAAAAAATAAAAGAAATTAAGAAAGAAATAAAGAAAAAAGTGGTTATCAATTTGTAATTTATTAAATATTCGTAAATATTTTTGTACATGTTTACACATATACGAGTATCAATATTCGAATAGCCTGTAATACCTGCGTCAGCGTCTCAATATCCGCACATAACTTATCCTAATGTCTGTCCACAATGTGACAATCAGTTTGCTGATATTAAAAATATATAAAAGAAAATATATAAACAATGATAAAATTAGTAAACTCATTTTCATTTATGTGTGAATAAAATATTTAACATTAGTATTATAATATAATATTACAAAATTTCTTCAACTTCGCTTTTTGTGAAAAACTTTTTTTTTAGTCGTCTTTACTAAAATATTGTTTTTATATTTTTTAAATCACGTAGCTTTAGGAACATTAAATATTGCACTTACTTTTCTTATAGAAACGTCTCATTTTACTTTTACTACTCTTTACTTCTAATTCTTCTTCTAATGCTATTTTCTTGAGAATACATTTTTCTTCATTTGACGTTTTGTATAATTCGCAAATTATAAAAACCTATTTTAATTTAATTCCAATTTGTAACATAATATTTTTAGATGTATTTATAATATTTATAATGTATTATAATACTTTTAAACATTAATATAAAGAATACAAATAATGTTTATTTCAGTGCTGTTATCCAATCATTGGATAAAAAAATTAAATAGTGATTGTTTTTTGATAGAAAAGGCGACAAAAGTAATATTTTATTAAAATATATAGTAAATATTTTTAAGTAACTTTTAAAGTAAATTTAAAAACCCAAATTTAAACAAAAACAAAATTACTTTTTGTTCTCGAATTCATTTTTGGATAACCTAGCATCCCACATAGACAAAAGCATCCTTCAGCACATATTGATTGAAGCTTGATAAGAGCGTCAAACACCGTGGATTCCGTTGTCGAAAGAAGAATCCCAGCACTCACTAATTAAAATTTAATCTTAGTTATGGACCAATGCGGACTCTATCTTTTTTTAAGAACAGTCCTAGCACCCATTAATTAAAGCTAGATTAAAAGCGTCAATCAACGCGGACTCTGTTCTCGAAAGAATAAAGTTTGCCTCAGCATCCATTAACTCAGATAGTCAAATGCAGTGAGTTTGTTGTCATGTTGCCAACAATGTTGCAGCAACCATGTTTGATAAACTCGGGACAAGGTGAGACAGCATTTTGTCCGTAAGGTTGTACTCAAGTAATTTCCAATTCTATTAATAACAAATAAATAGAAACATTTCAACATCAAATTTAGTACTTACAAAGTTGTTGCTATCAAGTTGCTGTCATTTTTTTCAATAACAGTCCCAACATCCATTGATCAAAGTTTAATCTTAGCCGTCAATCGATGCGGATCTTATTTTAAGAACAGTTTCAGCATCCAATAATTGAAACATGTTCAAGACTTCAATCAATGGATACTAGAATTGCTCTTGAAAGAGGATACATCATAGGATACATCTTTTTGTCTGCCTAGGATGTTTGCTTACCTAAAGATGAACGTAAAAACAATAAAGATAATTTTGTTTCATAGTCTTAATTACTTTAAAAATTTGATAAAAGATGTTACTTTGTTACTATTAGGTGTGCAAATTAATTCCGTATTTTACATTTTATATCATAACTCTGTTTTAAAACTAAATGTTTTTTCACTACTTTACAGTTCGTACGTGTGTATCTCTAAGTGCTCAAAACCTAATATGCCTTAATGAAGAAGGCATTATGACCTCACGAAACAACTGTGAAGACAGCGATCGACAAGTAGCATTTGAGACGGAGCACTCTTTTCGCATTTCAATTAAAAGTTTCAATTAAAGACGATTGCTCCGCAAAAAATGCACCGAATTAATTTGCGTACTTAATACTTTAACGATTGAAAGATTACTTTGGTCGTTCTTATCATATTATAATGAACATAATTTTATCATAATTTTCTACATATTATATTTATAAATTTTATGTCAGCTCAGGAAAATGTTTGTGATTCAGACGATAATGATTATTTTATAATTTATAATAGAAGAGGTGAGCAAAAATGACAAGTATTTTTGTGTATTATTTTAAGAATAAAATAATTTCTAATTATAGCACAATATTTAATATCATAAAGCTAATATATAATTAACAATTTATTAAATTATCAAGAAAGGAATAATTATTGAATGATTACTTACATTAATAAAAAATACATGAGATATCTTTAATGAATTAATAGTACAACAGTACACCAAATTGTGATCACTAATAGCAATATAAATTCAGACTGTCAAACTTGAGGACGGACATTGGAACTGTGCTAGACTAACAATAAGTTTATATACAGGGTGATTCAAAATAACCTATTGGTCCCGAAGCTGGCATATTCGTAATCGAATTCTGAGACGATTTTTCCTTTTGCAAAAATTTGTCCGGAGCTTAGTTTTCAAGTTACAATAAGAATTAGTTAGCGTATGACGGGTCAGGTACAAGTGGTAGACAGGGGCGGCGCGACTCATTGTTACACGCAGGTGTTTCCGTGGGGCACCTCCTGTGCTCAAATGACTGACAAAAGTATATGGACAGCACATTTCTATTTAAACTTTTTTTCTCTGTCTCTTTCTCTCTCTCTCTCTCTCTCTCTCTCTCTGTCACTTTAATTATGCTACATTTAACTTGTCAAATTTCGTCTGTCATCCGGCCGTCAAATATCGGGATGACCGTAAAATCTTAAGTAAGTTTACATTATTATAATAAATGTACGCCCGAGAATAATAAAATTTAATGCAAATTAGATTACTTAAATGTGCACTTGCAAGTTAAAAGTAGCACTTTAAAACGCACAAAAAGGAAAGGAGAGAGAGAGAGAGAGAGAGAGAGAGCGAGAGTGACGGGGGTGAAGGGGGCTTTAAACAAGTTTAAACATGTTCACTCACGCACACGGCAATCAGCTTATTGTTTCCACGATGCGACAGTAAATTTGTCCTTTATCCATATCTATCCCTCGAAGTTGTTTCATATTTTACCACATTTACACTATTTACTCTGCACTTGATCGATAAACGCGGAACTACGCGATGAATCGATCGATCAACTT
This sequence comes from Solenopsis invicta, assembly GCF_016802725.1. Classification (NCBI taxonomy): domain Eukaryota; kingdom Metazoa; phylum Arthropoda; class Insecta; order Hymenoptera; family Formicidae; genus Solenopsis; species Solenopsis invicta. The sequence continues at coordinate 24,926 of NW_024105275.1, forward strand.
TATTAATTACTATTCTAATCACTACAATCATTCGATACGTTAAAATTACTCGAAGAAACACGTGTTTACGTTACGATCACACAACACGTGTTCACTCGACGATATGAAGCAGTCGACTGGATGTTATTGGTTATGTTGTTATGTTGTTATAAGAATGTCGAACGATTGGTTAGAGCCATAAGTCAAAACGCGGCAATTTAAAATAAAAATATTGGTTAATACAATTTACATCAGTACAATTTATTAGAAAAATGTTGCAAATGCATGTTTATCAATATTTGTTAAAAATTGTATGATAGTAACTTTATCAAGATAATTATTATTCATTCTAAATATTCAAGAAATAATTTTATCAAAATCAATTTTTTCTAAACATTTTTTTATTTCTTATTTTTGAATATTTGAAAACTGTGAAAATATTCCTCGAAATAAAATATTTGGTTGCCCTGAAAAGGGCAGATTATTCGTTGCTGCAAGGAGATTTCAAGAATTATATCCTTAAAGTTTTTTTTATAATAAATATTCTAAATAATTATCTTGATAAAGTCACTTACAATTTTTAACAAGTAATAATAAAATGCAATTGCAACATTTTTCTAATAAATTGTATCGATGTAAATCGTATTAATCAATATTTTCATTGATTAATTCATTCATTTGAATTACCGCGTTTTGACTTATGGCTTTAACCAATCGTTCGACACTCTTATAACGACATAACCAATAACATTCAGTCGACTGCTTCATATCGTCGAGTGAACACGTGTTGTGTGATCGTAACGTAAATATGTGTTTCTTCGAGTAATTTTAACGCATCAAATGATTGTAGTGTTACAGTAGTGATTAATAGTAATTAATAAAGTCGATCGATCGGTTCGTCGCGTAGTTTCGCGTTTATCAATCAAATTCAGAGTAAATATAGTGTAAATGTGGTGAACTATGAAACAACTTCGAAGGATAGATCTGGATAAAAACAAATTTAAATTGAACTGTCGCATCGTGGAAACAATAAGCTGATCGCCGTGTGCGTAAGTAAACGTGCTTAAACTTGTTTAAAGTCCCCCAGTCTCTTTCTCTCTCTCTCTCTCTCTCTCTCTCTCTCTCTCTTTTCTCTCTTCTTTCTATCCCTTTTTGTGCGTTTTAAAAGTGCTACTTTTAACTTGCAAGTGCACATTTAAGTAATCTAATTTGGATTAATTTTTATTATTCGCGGGCGTACATTTATTATAATAATGTAAACTTACTTGAAGATTTTACGGTTATCCCGATATTTGACGGCCGGATGACAGATCGAAATTTGACAAATTAAATGTAGCATAATTAAAGTGACAAGAGAGAGAGAGAGAGAGAAAAGTTTAAATAGGAATGTGCTGTCCATGTACTTTTGTCAGTCATTTGAGCGCAGAAGATGCCCCACGTGTAACAGTGAGTCGCGCCGCCCCTGTCTACCACTTATATCTGACCCGTCATACGCTAACTAATTCTTATTGTAACTTGAAAACTAAACTCCGGACAAATTTTTGTAAAAGGAAAAATCGTCTCAGAATTCGATTACGAATATGCCAGCTTCGGGACCAATAGGTTATTTTGAATCACCCTGTATAGTAGCAGACATTAAAATATTTAAAATCAATTTAATATAATAAAAAACAAATTAATAAAAAATCATATAGAATGTACTCAAAGAATTATTTTGAATTAAAATATCAAAATATTTATTTCAAAACTCAATTAGAAAAATTTTTTACGTTACAAAAATCACTTGCTCTTAGTAAAATTAATTAAGGATTAAAGTTTATTATCTTATATAATGTTACCTCAGCTAATTATATTATTATTTAAGTAAATATTACACAACAAATGTAAATATTTAGTTATGTATACAAGCATAAAATAACAACATCTTAAATATTGTAAAGTAATTAACAACAAATAAATAAGTAACCAAGAACACGAAAGAAAAAGGAAGGAGATTTGGTGATCGCCTTTTTTTTTCCTGCTTCTATATAAAACAAATATCTACCTATCTACACGAGTAAATAGGTAAACTAAATCGTAAAGTGATCGCTAGGATAAGTTTAAGATCAGGAAAAATTCGTCATGCCGATTATTGCGAGCAATAAACATAATTGTTAAGTACCTATAAATAACGATGAAGCAATTGTAATATTAACTATCGCCTAGAACGTATAATCCAGCAAATTTTTCCTCTGAAAAAGTAATGATTTTTATACAAGGCAGAAAATAAGTCTTTTAGCGAGATTTATTAGTACGTTGATAGTTATGTAAACCACAATACCTTGATTTAAATAATCCTTTGATGGCACGATCACATTACTAATAAAAAATATATATATATACATATACAGGGTGTTCGTTAATGGTTGTCCAGCCTTTTACCGTACGTAGATGCCGTACCGACTGAGCTTGCTAATTTGCTAAACGTTTCCTAGATGACAGCTGCTTCGGTTGAGCGCGCGAACGCGCAGGACCGAGTGACACGTACAGGCCCCTGGTGAAAATTTTTCTCATATTTTTCGTATAATTTTTCCAAACATCTGTATAATTTTTATGAAACGTTATAAAATGTAAAAAGTTAAAAGTATTTTTTAAAACTGTGAGATGAGAAATCTCAGAATACTTCAGAATGTACGTGTATGAAAAGTTCTAACAATAAGAGATGTAGACTTTCTAAGTATTATTTCTACGTATTTCTGAAAAATGTTCCTATTCGTATAAAAATTATGAGAAAACTGTAACCAGGAATGTTAAATTCTATAAACGAGAAATTTTATAAAAAATTATTAGAATAGTTTTTACCGGGGAAAGCTGTGCATACTTTGTTATATTACATTTGTTACTAAGATTACTATTTCTATTTATTAATCAAATTAATAAATAAAGTAGTAAATAGAAACGTAGAATACTGAATACATTTAATAATATATCCACACAATTTTTATCACAAATTTTTAATACTTGTAATCTTTTGAATTTAAATATTATCTTTGAAGTACTTTTAATTTAAAGAACTTCAGAAATAATATTGTAATGTGATATCAAGTAATGAAAGCTAAATGGTAACGTGGACTTCCACACCACCTTTGAGGTTCCACGATTGGCGCGTTAGGTTTTTGAAGTGGACCTTCGCCTAGAGCCATATTATACCACATTAAAGACCTATTTTTTTGGTACATAAAGCTTAAATAGATATTTTGAAGTCATATTGCGTAAGAACACACGTAGATGAAAAGTTACATCTACGTATGATCGTGCGTAATATGACAACAAATTATCATATTTTTAGAGCAAGTGCTCGAAGTGTCTCCCTTCCTCCTGCTCACAACGTAAAGCCCGACTCACGATTGCTTCACGTACCCGCTCCAAGACCTGTGGACTTATTGCACGGCAAGCTCGTACAATTCTATCTTTCAGGTCTTGAACGTTTTCGGGTCGTGTTGCATACACCTGCTGTTTAAGATGACCCCACAGAAAGAAATCTAGTGGTGTAAGGTCTGGTGAACGCGGTGGCCATTCATGAGGACCGTGAAGACCGATCCAATGAGCACCGAACTTTCGATTCAATAATTCTCTTGTCGCCCTGGCGGTGTGTGCAGGATGGCCGTCCTGCTGGAACCACATGTTAATACGTGATTCCAGTGGCACCTCACCCATCAGGTCGACAAATTGATTTTCAAGAAAGTTCGGTATGCATTGCCATCGACCTTACCATCAAAAAAATATGGCCCAATGATGTGGTCTCCAAGAATACCTGCCCAAACGTTCACCGACCACCTCACTTGGGTATGTCTTGCTGCATCCAGTGAGGATTCTCAGTGGCCCAGTAATGCATGTTATGGCGGTTGACGGTGCCATTATTATGGAAAACGCATTCATCCGAAAATTCAATGCGTTTGGGAAAATTATAATCTTCCTCACATTCAATAAAGAACCACTGACAATATCTCAATCTGCGAGCTTCATCGTTAATATGCAGCTCTTGAGTCAAGGTTACTTTGTAGGGATGGAAGCGAGCCGCTTTTAAAGCTTTATGTACCGTACTCACGCTAACGCCTTGATTCCGCGCTATGGTTCGGATACTGATGGTTGGCTCATCCGTAACCATTTGTCGTATTTGCGCGGTATCTATGCGCTGCGGTCGCCCTGTACGGAGTATAAAAATAACGATAAAAGAATAGAATATTTAAAATTGAATTATTAAAAATTTTATTAATATGTACCTGCAGGCTTAATAGGTCTAAATTGACCATATCTTCGCAGCCTCGACTCCAGCCTCGCAAACATTCTTCGATAAGGCTGTCGCCGCTCCGGATATCTACGCATGTAGAGCAACGCAGCTTCTCGCGCATCTCTGTTGCACACTGCATACACCATTATCATATCACACATTTCGTCATACGTGAAATTGTGAGCCATGGTTGCACGCACGTTCTCTCACACGGGATCGAGACGAGACGACAAAAACAGTTGCAAGAAACAACGAAGAAACAGCAACAATTGAAAATCGACAGATATTTCTTTTCCGCGGGAGACTTTGAAAGTTTACTCTAAAATTCTCAGAATAGAAGCAAGCAAGCCATATCTTTCTTTACAAGGCTACAGTTGTAGTTGCGAAAAAACGATCAATTTCTTTAAAATTATGTTCCAATACATATTTATTTATAAAATTGTATGATAAAATATTCATTATTGTGCTTTTTATCTTTACTTGTATTACTTTTTCTGTATACCACACATAAAAATGGTATAAATTGAAAACAATTATTAAAAATGTGAGAGAACGTGCATGCAATATGGCTCACAATTTTACGTTTGATGAAATGTGTGACATGATTATGATTTATGCAGTGTGCGACAGAGATTCGTGAGAAGCTACGTTATTCTATACGCGCAGATATCCGTAGCGACGACAGCCATATCGAAATATGTTTGCAAGGCTGGAGTCGAGGCAGCGAACATACGGTCAATTTAAACCTATTAAGCCTGCAGGTACATATTTATAAAATTTTTGATAATACAATTTTAAATATTCTATTGTTTTATCATTATTTTTATACTCCGTACAGGGCGACCACAGCGCATACATACCGCGCAAATACGACAAATGGTTACTGATGATCCAACCATCAGTATACGAACCATAGCGCGGAATATAAGAGTTCGTTTGAGTACGGTACATAAAGCTTTGAAATCGGCTCGCTTCCATCTTGAGCAAGCAATCTTGAGTCGGGCTTTACGTTGTGAGCAGGAAGAAGGGAGACACTTCGAGCACTTGCTCTAAAAATATGATAATTTGTTGTCATATTACGCACGATCATACGTAGATGTAACTTTTCATCTACGTGTGTTCTTACGCAATATGACTTCAAAATATCTATTTAAGCTTTATGTACCAAAAAATAGGTCTTTAATGTGGTATAATATGGCTCTAGGCGAAGGTCCACTTCAAAAAACCTAACGCGCCAATCGTGGAACCTCAAAGGTGGTGTGGAAGTCCACGTTACCATTTAGCTTTCATTACTTGATATCACATTACAATATTATTTCTGAAGTTCTTTAAATTAAAAGTACTTCAAAGATAATATTTAAATTCAAAAGATTACAAGTATTAAAAATTTGTGATAAAATTGTGTGGATATATTATTAAATGTATTCAGTATTCTACGTTTCTATTTACTACTTTATTTATTAATTTGATTAATAAATAGAAATAGTAATCTTAGTAACAAATGTAATATAACAAAGTATGCACAGCTTTCCCCGGTAAAAACTATTCTAATAATTTTTTATAAAATTTCTCGTTTATAGAATTTAACATTCCTGGTTACAGTTTTTCATAATTTTTATACGAATAGGAACATTTTTCAGAAATACGTAGAAATAATACTTAGAAAGTCTACATCTCTTATTGTTAGAACTTTTCATACACGTACATTCTGAAGTATTCTGAGATTTCTCATCTCACAGTTTTAAAAAATACTTTTAACTTTTTACATTTTATAACGTTTCATAAAAATTATACAGATGTTCGGAAAAATTATACGAAAAAATATGAGAAAAATTTTCACCAGAGGCCTGTACGTGTCACTCGGTCCTGCGAGATCGCGTTCGCGCGCTCAACCGAAGCAGCTGTCATCTAGGAAACGTTTAGCAAATTAGCAAGCTCAGTCGGTACGGCATCTACGTACGGTAAAAGGCTGGACAACCATTAACGAACACCCTGTATATATATATATATATATATATATATATATATTATAATATATATACATATAAGTATAATTTGAACTAAGATAGTGAATGAAACTTCCTCCTTCTTGTGACAAAAATAACTTTGAAGTTTTCTCTTAAAAAAAAATCATTCAAATGTCCAACGAAAAATAAGGGGGCTTTTCCCCTCCCTGCTGTCGCTCTCCCTTACATTCCATGCAAGGTAAAAAATCTCGCAAATCCATTACATTAATTAAAACTAATTGAACCACTTTTTATCGCGTCAACCAGCCAATCAATCTCGCACTCGTTATTCATATTTAATGTAAAAGGAAACCTCGACGAGATGCACTGCGATGCCCACGCTGGCAAACTAACGCTAAACTGCATCGAAAACGGCATCCGTGGGCCTGCAAGCACTGAGTGAGACCCTAAGAGTGGGGGAAGCCACAGATGCTTCGCCCAGGTAAAGGCCAGAAGGTGTGAAAAAACGGAGAAATAAAAATGGGATGTAAGGATTAGACAGTAAAACCCCGGAACACGTGTTTCAATATTCAAACTTATAGTTTAATAATGTCATTTCTGAAATAAGAGGATGTCTCACATCATTATATTAACCAATCGAATGTCACATCAGTAATTGTAATTTATTGAGCTGTCAACGCGCATGTATTCTTATATGTACGTAAAAAAAAAAATATATATATATATATATATAAATATACATATATAATAAGCAAGCGAAATAAGGAAACTAACTCCTTGTAAGAAAAAGAAACTTGTATTGTAAAAAGAGCACAAAGGGATTAAGAAAAAGATGTATTTTTCCTTTCCTGCTCCTCCCTTAGAACCTCAGGATGCACATCTAAGAGAAATCTTACATGTGGATCCTCCCTTGAAGAAAAAATACCCGCAAAAAAAAAGAATTATCCTTATTCTGCAAATGTTGTGTACCCCAACATTTGTCTAAGGTGGGGGGTGTTACGTCCTGAGGAGCAACAATTCTTTTCTTTCGAAATCGATGCGGCCAAGCAACCGAAAATCGCGAACAGATGGTCTATCTTAACCGCAAATAAGTTAAGATTGTCCGGTCGAGTCGATACGGTTGGTCTACGCTTGACACGTGCCGGTTTTGGCGAAAGCAAGCGTTGAAACACGGATGATTGACCCCATCGACACGAAACACTTGTCGCGCAATTAATAGGTAACGATCTTCTAAGGAACCTAACCGACAGGATGTATTACTCAGATAAAAAACAGATCAGAAACCGAACGTTCTGAGAACGCGTGGGCAACAATAAGAGACAGTACACCTGCGGATTAAAATCCCATAGGAACCATAGGCAGAATCGGGTATAAAAAGAAGGAGCTCCTGAGCATTTTGCTCATTTTTCGCCATTCGTTGTTCGCAATTCATAATTCACTCCAGTTCGATCCGTCGCACATTCCGTGACATTACATGTCCGAGTTTGTGACGTTCGGATTCGTATTCATCACACTTAAATTTGACGCGGCGCTGTGAGAATTTAGTCAACGAGTTCTTCTGCAACTTCCGAACACTCTGAGTGCCAACCGTTGATCAGCCGTCAGCCGTTGTAAGCTGAATCCGCTCCGCCAAACACCAAATCATTCGCACCTTCATAAATTTCAACCAACAGTAAGTCTTAGCCATCCATTATTTTTACTCTCCATAAGACTACCTTCTCTCTCTAGTGAGATTTTTGTTATATTTTTCAAAATACTTATATACCCAGTATTATTTCACTACCCTTCCTTTCCTCCCTCTATTACTATCTTTACTTTCTGCAGGATACAATCGAGTTCTCTTTCGATTGGGTCCGCAACTCACTTTTACTTTCTGCAGAATACAATCATACTCTCTTTCGATTGGGTCGCAACTTTTTTTTTCTTTCTGCAAGATACAATCGAGTTCTTTAGATTGAATCCGCAACTACCTTTTAATCCCTGCTGGATACAATCGAACTCTCGTTCTATTGAATTCACAGTTTTCTTTGCTTCCATCGGAAATGAAGAATTCCTTTTCTTTTATTAATTCAAATTCTTTCCTTTTCTTTGTTTTAAGTAGTTACATTCTAGATTTTATTTTCCTTTATTAGAAAGAGAGAACGTAGCCTTAAACCTCAAATTCATTCTAGTGCGTAATCGAGTCCCTGTACATAAGTCTCGAAGAGGCATTAAGAACTGTCGGAATCGTCGAAACAGGAAGGTCCGAAAGCTTGGGGTATCGTTATCGCTCTCCGAAAAATTAAATAATCTGCGAGGAGAAAATTCTGTTTTGCCTAGCGCTGTAACTAATTTAAGAACTTCTGACGAACCGACCGATTCATCTCCACCAGTCTCAAATCCGTCCGCCGAATCATTCTCTCTTTGTCCCTGTCGTCATCCTTCCCCCTCTTCTCCCCTGAACCTCACGTAGAAAACCAACGTTCGTTCTCACTATTTTATCCCGAAGAAATAGAAAATATCGTAAAATGAAATCCTATTAGAGCAAATAGAAGAAGTAACCAATGAATTGGAAGAAATCTTCGACTCGGTCCAAGAACTACTTGAATAACTAAAAATTCCCTGACCACAATATGTACACCCACACACTCACATTTATATAAATTTCATTAATCACAAATATAACCAATTAGAATTTAAGTTTATAATTACATTCTTTGTTAAGATTTTTTAGACCGATCACAAGATTTTTCTTTCTTTTATCACACATGTCCTCTGCGAACAAAAATGTTATTCATGAATTAATTATTTTAATAATCACCATCTGTCATTGTAATCGTTTATTTCTTTTATTATGTTAAAATAAATTGTAATCTTTAATTTTAACCATTTTCGTTTATTTTTACTGCCTCTAATTCCTGCTCCGATAAAATTGCACTTGGTCCGATCCCGCGTAAAAGCGATTTAATTCGTTTACGCAAAATAAGGACTACACGAATGCATGAGTTTGAATGAGAGTCATAGGCCGTCACTCTCGACACCTGACCTACATTCTGACTCACCTAACGTATTTGACTCGTCGCACTCGCCCGGAAACATGTGTGCCCGAGATTAAGTCTGTTCCGTTCTTCCTATCTCACTCAAATCATTTCCATAAGTTTCTACCTGCAAGTCGACCCGAGAGACTTATTTCGAGAATTCTGGACGTAACAGACCATTTGAGAAATTTCGGGGGCTTGTCCGGTATGAAAAGTATCTCCTCTGCAGATCGCAAAAAAGAATGTGTAAAAAATAAAGTTTGGTAACATACATGTTATTGTTATGATTTTTTTAGTGATTTATAATGTAACAGTAAACATTAATAAATGTTTAAAGCCAAACATAATGATATTTTTGTACTGAATTCTTTTGACATTAAAAATAATATTAAAAAATTCAAACAACTTCTAATGGTATTTCTAAAGCTCCTAAACACAGAAAAATTCTAAATCAAAATTTTAAACAATGGAAAATTAAAAATATATAATTTTGTAACAAGATATTGTGTTTCCTTTAAATTAAACTACTTTTTGGAAAGTGTTTTTATGGATAGCCATATTACAACTACTTTTTTTCTTCCACCCATTATGCAGTGCATTAGATTTTTATACATCACGTCCTAAATAATAAATATTTTATTATTTTGAGTCTAAAATCTGTCACACAACATTCTGACAAATGTAATCGTTCAAGTTTCAATAGAAAATATTAATTATAAACAAAATTATTCAATAAAATGAAAATAAATGCCATATTATTCTCTTCTTCTCTAGTAAATAATAAACATTTTATTACTTTGAGTCTAGAATCTATCAAACAACACTTTGACGAATGTAATCTTTCAAGTTTCAATAGAAAATATTGATTATAAACAAAGGTATTCAATAAAATAAAAATGGTGCCATAGTACCCTCTTCTCCTCTATAATAATAATAACGGTAAAGTTGGAAAACAATACTTTAACAAACCACTTGTTGTCATTATGCAATATTCATTGAAAATAGTAACTAGTTAATTGGCTCGTTACGTAACGAGGAAAAGTAACGCAAGAAGTAACTCGTTACTTTGATTTGTAACGAGCAAAATTTTAAGTTAATATTTTTTAATGAGTAATGCATAATGATAACAAATTAATTGTCAAAAGTGATTATTCCAACCTTGGCCTTACTATTACTTAATGATTTTATTTTAATTGAACTTTGACCTCGAATAACTTTTGAACCAGAAGACTTACCGACAAATTATAAGACCTTTTCTGTAGAGCGTCAAATTCTCTACAAAAATATCTACTTCTCATAATTTTAGAATCATTCGTAAAGGACATACAAAATTTCAAAGAATAAAAGAAGTTTTTTTACATAATATTTCCATAAGAAACTTAGGTGGTCATGCGGACTATCTTGGAGTTGATATTAAGAGCTTAAATTTTTAGGGAATTTTTTTTATTAATTTGGAAGCGTTTAAACCCCTGGGAGCATAAAACTTCGAAAATATCCAAAATAAGGACCACCCTAAGCAGTACATTTGTTTCCACATCACTTTCAAAGTAAAATGCAAAGTGCATTTTTTTTACATGGTTTCTTGCCATTTAAATATTAAAGACTTTCCAAGTATATTCCTTAATTCTGTAACTTTGGATGCTTTATCATCAGTAGCTTGTGAGGATTGAGATACGTTAAATTTATTATCTTGAAACTTTGCAGCGATTTGTGTGTTACGTTCGGGGAACTCCACGATTTCCCTTTTCGCCGATAGTTAGTATCACTCGCGTTATCATAAAAGAAACGTGATGGCGTGAGAAATTTGTTCCAAAGGAAAATAGAATTAGTAAATATACGATGGAAAAGATAACATAAAAATACATGAATCATGAAAGAATCATGTACTAACAGAATTTGGAACAAATTACTCAACCTGACGCAACGATTCATGAGAACAGACAAAACCAGGATTCGAAGAAATTATTTGAGAAAGATAAATTTAAGCCGGAATGACGATTAAAATTTCGAAATCATAATTTATAACCCTGGCTTGTTTGTTCACTTAACAAGATCGAAAGCAATATCTGACTTGTAGGAACGGATAAAACCAGGATCCAAGAGAGAAAATTATCTTTATCTAAGCCGAGATAAAGATAAGTCCGGACGTCGTACAGAAATTATCAAACTAAAAATTATAAAGGATCTGGATCTGTTTGTTCATACGCATTTCATCACGGATCACTCACAGTAGCTAATCCTCGGCAAATTAATGATAAGAGAATACGGGTTATAAATTTAATTGATAGAGAATCTCGCGAGCGATTGGGCAACTCAGTAATCAGCCCCTCTTAGAATTAAGAAAACTCGAGAAAAGATAAAGGGTTAACCAATCATACATCGCCTTCGACGCAAAGAGAGCAGGCCGGACCCCATAGAGTCACAACAACTTCCCCGATGGCCAGTTATTGCGAAGATCCGCCTCTCCTTCTCCTCAAGAAGAAAAGGAATACATCGTACATAATTTACGCATTCCGTCTCCCGCTCATTTCATCTCATCCCAGCTAACATATAGAATATTTCCCGACTCCCCTCCGTCCTCCGTTTCAACCCCTTCATATTCTCCTACCCCACCAGATTTTGTCCCTCCTTTCCCCTCGAATTCTGCGCCCAGCGTAGAATTCATAGAAAAATCTCCTGTCCTCCATCTCCCGCGAACTCCACGTCCAGCGTGGAATTCATAAGGAAATCTCCTCCCTTCCTTCACCTGCGAGTTCCACGTCAACGTGGAATTCCTGGAGGAGATCGTCACCTTCACCGATGCGACGACTCATCTTCCACCCAACACACACACACACACTTCTTTACAATTACTTTCACACTTAAATTGTAATAAACATTCGCAAATTTCAAATTTTCATTCATAAACACCATTGTAATGTAGTAACCAGTTACTTGTGGCAATTCCAATGTATATTCGCTACCACTTCACTTTATAATTATGTTTGTACGTAAGACCTAAATTTTAAAATACATGTAAAATTTTAATCTAGCCAACTTATTTAATCGAGACCCGTCATTTCCTCTTCTTGGCTAGAAAGATCACGCTAGGTTCGATCCCGAGTTAAAGGGATTAAGTTCCCTGACTCTAATCAGGACCGACGACCGCACGGCTCGAGAATAGGTGTTATAGCGTGTCTCGGCACGCTGACCCATATTTCTGAGCCATACCTGTGCGTTCGCTCTCGTGCCGTACGTCCGATAAGTACGGCCACGAGTTTAAAACATCTGTTGCGTCCTAGCCTTGCCCGTACTTCAGGTAGTCTATCCTTCCTACCTTTCCCTCAAGGCTGGACGTAACGTGTGGAACACCTATATCTGCAGTTTTCTCAAATCTCAAAATCTCCAAATCAATAAAATACACAATATTATAATTTTCAGATGATATAGAAATGTTTGACAACTATAATTGACAGAAAATCGTAAATTAACGTTATTTCTAGGTTCTCGTATAGTATTTATATCTATGCCACAATTTGATTTACATTGAATTCTTGCTGAACTTTCTTTAGTTTTTCTCTCGGTTTCTTCCTTTTTAGTTAAAAAAATTTGTCGCAATTTTGAAATAATTAATTTTGATTTTTCTATTTGTTTTAATATTAATTTGGTATCAATTCGATTAGTTATTTAAAAAATAAATAAATAAATTTTTACTTCTTATAAGATTATTGCAAACTTTAATAAAATATCTCAGTTAAAGTATAGACGTAGAATATAAAGGAAAATATAGAAGCAGCATATTACCATAGATATCTTATTTTATTACTTATATTATGGGAATAAGTCTCCCTTTTTTAATGAAAACGAGATATTTGTCTAAACAAAACAATATAAAGTGAGTTCATTCAAAGTATGCTCCATCGGAAGTGACAACTTTCTCTCACCTTTCACGTAATAAACGGATTTTTCGAAGGAAGAAATCTGGTTCTTTTGAAGCGATTTATTCATCAAGTCATTTTATTATACCTTCATTGAAAGAATTGAATCGCTCTCCAGAAAGAGCCAACTGCATACACCGGAACAAATGGAAATCTAAAGGAGCAGTGTCCAGTGAATACGGCGGGTAGGGCAGAATTTTCCACTTCACTCCTTCCAAATATTTCTTGATCGATTTTTCTTACGTATGGTCTAGCGTTGTCATGTAGCAGAATCAGCTTATTTGGGTGCCTATTGCCCCATTCCGGTCGTTTTTCTTTCAAAGTTTGGTTAAACGTATCAGTGTAGTCGATAACGACAACTTCTTCGAGTAATGGTTGCAATTCTGCGTTTTCAATTTACGGTGCGTTCTTTGTCACGTACATCAAAATCACATTGTTAAATCACCAAAACTATTTTTTATAAATAGTATCCGTTGCAACATGCTTACGGTAAATATCTATGAGCAAACGATGCGTTTCCGCAGTACTTTTCTTGAAAATGAAATAATAGAGTAAAACTTCTCGCAAATGTTGCTTTTTGGGAATAAATTTTGACGCAATTTATTAAATGCTTAATAATTAATAAGATACTACATTTTATTTGATATTTATTTGACAGAAACTTAAAATTTTTTTACAAAAATAATGTGAAATACAATAAATAGAAATAAATAATGTAAAATAATATATTTTTAATAGATGTTTATCTTTACATATTTATGTGTCAAAGTATACGTATTCCATTATACATATGACAACGTTTAATATACATATTTAATTGTATATAGTTTGTCTAAGGGTTGTTGCAGGGACTATTTGTGGCATATTTTTTTTATAAAAAAACAATAAAATATACTTAACCGTACTGTTTCCTTCATGAATTTTTAAAATTACTGTCTTAGTTTCTTAGATATTATATAAAACATACGAAATGGCTGTTCTAGGGACCATCCTATTTTAACGTTTTAATATGATACAAAACTTTATTAATACTTTTCTTGCGTTGTAATAACATATTTTAACAATTTCATATAACTATCTTACGAGAAATGTACATATTAAATGAAAATAATAATATTTTAAATTTGGTCCCGGAAATCACCATTTAAATGTATACAGTATAATTTCGAAACCATTTGAAAATTTAACCATTAAAGTTAATAGGGATACTTTGTACGCAATTAATTTATTTGTTAATCATAATAAAATGTTTTCAAAGGAACTGCTTTGAACATTTTCTTTAATCTTCTATTTTACAATAATAATCAAAATTGCAAGTAATATGTATACTTTCAGGACATTAAGATTTTCAGCATATCTAATTCCAAATTCTTTCTCCGTTTGTTTTAAGCAATTATATATTATTAGTCTTAATATTAGCAAATAAGAATTTAATGCTTATATATTGATATTAATAATAATAATAATCTTTATTTATTTCAAGAGTGGTGTTTATACAGCCGTTTGTCCGGAAAGTAATGTCAGTAATTTTTTTACAAAGAATTTATTGAATTTTTTGGTACAATACATCAAAGTACTTCAAAATAAACTCCTTTTGAGTTGACACATCGGCTCCAACGAATTTTCCAGGTATCGAATGCATCACGGTAGGCTGTCTCCGGTATATCTTTTAAAGCCGCGGTGCAAGCTGCTTTGATCCTTTTAATTGTTCCAAAATGCTTTTCATGAGTCCCGTAACATTTAAAATGTTGGGGTTAGTTTCGCACACGTTCAAATTTTCCTAGCACGTTTTAGCTCGGCGCAATTTTTGGTCGTCTGTTAACGCTTTTGGCATTATCTTTGCGCACACTTTCCGCATGTGTAGATTGTTCGTAACAGTTTCATGAACGATAGTTTTTGGTATGTCTAATAACTGTGACACTAAATGGACACTCAATCGACGGTCTTTGATGACGGTGATTATTAGATACATCAAAAACTAAAAACTATCCTTCATGAGATTGTTACGGACAATCTACACATGCGGAAGGTGTGCGCAAAGATGGTGCCGAAAATGCTAACCGACGGTCAAATATTGCATCGTGTTAAAACGAGCCAGGAAAATTTGTACATGTGCGAAGCTGACCCCAACTTTTAGACAACGGGACCCATAAAATAAACATGGAACAATTGAGGGGATCAAAGCAGCTTGCACCGCGGCTTTAAAGGACATTCGGAGACGGTCTACGCATTCGATGCCTGAAAAATTCGCTGGAGCCGATGTGTCAACTCAAGAGGTTCCTACTTTGAAGTATTTTGATATGTTGTACCAAAGATCAATAAATTCTTTGTAAAAAATCACTGACATTACTTTCCGGACAAACCATGTACGTGTGCACATTATATGAGATTTTTCGACTATCTATAAAATGTAAATTATTATTAAGACACTACAACATTAAATTCTTTACTCAGGTTACCCTCACGTTTTTGAGTTACATTTCATTGAAGCTTTGGAGTTCTATGATTGTATAAAATAGAAAAAAAATTTTTTAATAAAAATTTCTTATAAAAATATGTTTTATATATTGTCGGAAAAAAATTTAGGAGTCAAACTTGAAGAAAATATATACGTAATTTTTTCGGAGATTTTTTTATTGAATGAAAGTTTTATTGTCCTGTATAACATAGCCAAAATTCTGGACTTAATGTTTTGTACGTTTTACTTACCGTTTACACTTTTCTTCAGTTTCTCTGATCAGATTCCAGCAGTAATCAGCCAATATGTTATTGACTTCTTTATGAAACCTTTCTCTACTTTTTAGATGCTTGATGAAAATGTTTATCACTCCTAGCACCAAAGTTCTGTGGAAAGAAATTAAGATGTGAGTGCTGAAAATATACTTTTAGAGAATTTGCAACTTTTGTAATACAAAGTGCATCTAACCTTTCTTTAAACATAATCTCATAATTTGTGTGGAATGTGATCTTAGAAATAAGGTATGGCTTTGAGCTACGCGCGCGACTTCGACGTATCGATCGTGTTGAGATCGATATCGGCAGGATCGTCGTCAAGCGAGACGACGGGCAGAGGCAGAAGATCATGGCGTCGTGCGTGTCAGAAGCATCCTAACGTGCTGTACCCAATGTACTCGTGATATCGTTCTCTGAAGCTTGTCTCATTTATTCATCCAATAAATATTGGACCCCGCAAACAAACCTTGTGACATCATCATTCTTAATCCTAAAAATTTGGGGGGCTCACCCGGGGATCAAGAGAGTTGTACGAGACGAACGAGGAAGTGAGAAACGAGGTAAGACGAAAGACAAAATTTAAAAACGAAAGACGAAATCAAAGACGAAAGACGAAATTAAAGACGAAATTAAAGACGAACCCAAAGACGAAAAGACGAAGATAAGCATCTCGGGGCAGAGATAAAGAGGACAACGAAAGACGAAAGACAAAGAGGGTAGCAAGGAGAAGGACGAGTGAGACGAAAGAGAAGGAAGACGACAACGACAGTACTTGTTTTCATCATCGGACAAAAAAGGGTGACGCATCGGTAGCGACATCGAACGAACGACGCCGGGGACCAATAGTGACTCGGGGCCCGGGCGCTGCAAAACATTCCCTAGGATCGGTGGCGACATCGAGCACGTGACGCCGTGACCAACAGTGGCACGAAGTACGTGGCGCTATAAGACATTCTCTAGGATGGGTGGACGTAGAGTGTGCGATAGTAAGACGTGAGAGCTGCCATTACAAAACATGGAGACTCTTGCACAAATAGACACGATCAAACAGAAGATACGCACAGCATCAACTGCCGCTACTACGGCTTTACACAAACTTATTTTCGAAAAGGAAGGTGATCGTAGAAATCGACAACGTATCCGAGTTTTTTCAGGATTCACGTTTCGAAAGATACGCCTAAAACAGATAAAGTCGAATTCAGTCGAAGGCTTACGATCGGTGACTTAATATCGTGCTGTAATATTCTAGGACTCGAATACAACGGAACCAAGGAGGAGGTAATAACGAGAATCTTAGACGGATTAATGAATATAAAAACACTCGCACCTCACAATGATGTCGAAGACGATATCGACGAAGACGATGAAGACGACGAAGAGAACGACGAACAAAATGACGAGGAGAATGTTGAAGAAGAAGACGAAGAAACCCACGAAGAAAGACGCTCAGTTCAAGGAGGCAATCAGCACGTATGAAATTTCGATGACGTATCGTGATGTTGAAGACTCAATCAAAAATTCAGCGGTAAAGATGCGTATCCGATAGAGAGATGGATATCTGATTTTGAGGACCAGCAGAGTTGTTCGGGACAGAATTACAAAAGTGGTGTTCGCTAAAAATCGCTGTCGGGTCCAGCCAAGATGCTCATCGAGAGCGAAGGAGTCATCAAGACGTGGAAAAGTTGAAGATGATTCTACAAGACGAATTCGCCGATAGAATAAACAGTGCACAGATACATGAGATGTTAATCAAGAGAAAACTAAAAAAGAGGAAACGCTACAAGAATACTACTACGCGATGAAGGAGATAGCCGCTCGTGGTAAAATCGAATCGGAAGCGCTCATCCAGTACATCACTGACGGCATCACGGATGACACGCAGAATAAATTAGTGCTTTACGGAACTAAAAGCTAGTGGATTTTAAAGAGAAGCTGAAAGTATACGAGGACATCCGTAAGAAGAGTGGGGAAAGAGGAAAAATTCGAGAGAAAGACGACACATCGAAAAAAACGGAAGGAGCGAAAAATTTACGACCGCAAAGAAGACAGAGAAGGACCAGGATCCCGATGAACGATGCTACAACTGTGGAGAAAGGGACACAAATCTAAAGACTGTAAGAAGAAGGAACTAGGAAAAAAATGCTTCAAGTGTCAAAATTCGGACATACAGCCAATCAATGTAGCACGGTAGACGAGGTTAAAACGGAAAAAAAGGTAGTGAATACAATTACTTTACCTGCGACGGACAGGATGTCTAAACAAATAGTTGTAAACAATACGCGTTTAAATGCATTGATCGATACCGGTAGCCAAGTCACTGTGATGCGCGAAGACGTCTATAGTAAAATTAAGCCGGACATAAAGTTGTCGAATAATATTATTTATTTGTCAGGTTTGGGGAAAAAATGAAGTATGTTCTTTAGGTAGTTTCGCGACGGTTATCGAGATGGATTGCGAACAATTCCTTGTACAATACATGTAGTACCGAATGAAGCCACAAATAAGAACCTCATAATCGGTAGTGACATTCTAGCTACGGCGGAAATGATTATTAATTCAGACGGAATAACTATTCACAAGACGTCGCCCGCAAAATTTTCTAGCACAAATTAACGTAATCGAGGAACAGTCATTAGATATCGGTAGCGCTGATCCGAATATTTGCGAAGAAATCAAAGAGATCGTTAAGACGTACCAAGCTAATAGATGTAAGACGACTGATGTAAGCATGCGTATTATTCCGAAAGATGAAAAACCCATTTTCCAAAACCCGCGATTACCTGCGCCCGAACGTGACGTAGTTGAAAAACAAATAACAGAGTGGCTCAACGACGGTATTGTGGAGGAATGCACGTCCGAATACGCTAGCCCAGTGGTAGTTGTAAAAAAGGAAGGACGGTTCGCCGCGTGTATGTATAGATTATCGAAAATTAAATAGAGTCATAGAAAAGGACGGACAACCCCTACCATTGATCGAAGACACTTTAGACGAGTTAGAAGACGCACTCACTTTTAGTACACTAGACCTAAAAAAAGGATTTTTCATGTGCCGGTGGAAAAGGAGAGTCGAAAATACACCGCGTTTGTCACGCACTGCGGTCAGTATCAATTCTTAAGAGTTCCATTTGGACTATGTAACTCACCGCGAGTGTTTCAAAGATACATAAATGCAGCTTTTTGGGGAAATAATCAAAAGAAAATGGTCTTGCTCTATGTAGATGATTTAATTGTGCCGGCGGCCAATGAGCGGGAAGCGTTAGATAAGTTAAAATTAGTATTAAAGACGGCTAGCGATTATGGATTACAAATAAACTTTAAAAAATGTCAGTTTGTTAAGAAGTCTATAGAATTCTTAGGTCACGTAGTAAAGAAGGTAAAATTTCCCCCCACCCGCGAAAATTAAAGCTGTTGTCGATTATCCAGAACCGCGAGGATTAAAAGACGTTCAAAGTTTCTTAGGCTTATCGGGATACTTCAGAAAATTTATATCGTTATATTCAGTAATTGCTAAACCTTTGAGCGACATGTTGCAGAAAGATAGACAGTTTGATTTCAATGATAAAGCGAGGAACGCGTTTCTACGATTAAAGACGGTGCTAACTCAGAAGCCAGTATTAAAAATCTATCATCCGCGACACGAAACTGAGTTACACACGGACGCGTGCATAGATGGGTATGGCGCTGTTTTGATACAACGTTCACCTGACGATAATTCGCTACACCCAGTATATTACATGAGTAAGAAAACTAAAAAAAGAAGAACGTATTCGTCAAAATTATTTTATACGCGAATTAAAAAAGAAAGTCGAGCAATATATAACTAGTTGTGTACCGTGCATATTAATGAATCGTAAAGAAGGTAAACAGGAAGGGCATTTACATCCCATCCCAAAGCCGAATACTCCATTGCATACATACCATGCAGATCATTTAGGTCCTCTGGACACTACAAGTAAAAGTTATAATCACATTCTCGCTGTGATAGATGGCTTTACCAAATTTGTGTGGTTATATCCGGTTAAGAGTACTACGACGCGCGAAGTTATTGTTAAGTTAGACACACAAAAACAAATATTTGGAAATCCAAGCCAAATTGTGACAGATAAAGGAACCGCCTTTACATCTCAGGAATTCAACGATTATTGCAAAACCGAAAACATCAAACATTTAACAATCACGACGGGGGTTTCCTAGAGCAAATGGGCAAGTAGAGCGCTTGAACAGGACAATTATATCAGTACTTTCCCAAATTGTCGATTGAGGATCCTACTAAATGGTACCGACATACGAGTAAACTTCAACGAATATTGAATTCAACGTATAATCGTAGTATCAATTCTACACCCTTTGATTTATTATTTGGAGTAAAAAAGCGGGAAGAGACTGATTTAAAATTGCAAGAGCTAATTGAGCAGGAATTTCAATCGCAATTTGAGGAAGAACGCGAGCAAATGCGAGCGAAAGCCAAAGAGCAAATTTTAAAAGTACAATCAGAAAACGCTAAAACATACAATCTTAGGCGTAAAGCGGCAATTAAACATAGCGTAGGAGATTTAGTTGCAATAAAGCGAACGCAACTTGGGCCAGGAAGAAAATTGCGAGCAAAATATTTAGGACCGTACCGTATCGAGAAAGTAAAACCTAATGATACATATAATGTTACGAAGGTCGGAGATCACGAGGGTCCCGTACATACTTCAACATGCGCAGAATATATCAAGCCATGGAATATTGCTACATAAATAAAATTATAGTATTAATAGTTATGTTGTATACCAAATAGCCGTCATGTTATACTTCAAGTAGTTGTCATTTAAATGACAGCGATGCGATACTTGTTAATCTTACTTCTAGTAATAACTGACTTACGACGAATGTTCCTTTTTATACTCTTGCGATACCAATTTATGTTCAGTTAGTCGGCTAAGTATTATTATTTTTATAGTGCGTCATGCGAGGCGCATGAGTATGCAGAATGGCCGAATGTGGGATGTGATCTTAGAAATAAGGTATGGCTTTGAGCTACCCCGCGACTTTGACGTATCGATCGTGTTGAGATCGATATCGGCAGGATCGTCGTCAAGCGAGACGACGGGCAGAGGCAGAAGATCATGGCGTCGTGCGTGTCAGAAGCATCCTAACGTGCTGTATCCAATGTACTCGTGATATCGTTCTCTGAAGCTTGTCTCATTTATTCATCCAATAAATATTGGACTCTCGCACAACAAACCTTGTGACATCATCATTCTTAATCCTACATTTGGATATCGGAAATTCCCAATGAAACTTATTATATAACCGTTTTTAAGGCTGTTTATGCTCTTTTTTATCTTTAAAAAAACGAATCAAACTTGAGCATGGATGATAGCCTTAAAAATGGTTATAAGTTTTCTTGAGAATTCCCGGTCTTCAAATTATGAGATTATGGTTAAAGAAATAGTACATGTATTTCATAGTATAAAAAAGTGCGATGTCACTTAAAGTATATTTCCTGAACTTACATCTTAATTTCTTTCCATAAAACTTAAGCACTGTGAGTGATAAACGTTTTCATCAAGACAAAAAAAATAGGAAAACGTTTCATGGAAGTCAATAATATATTGACTAATTACTACTGAAATTTGATCAGAGAAATTGAAGATGAGTGTATTGGCAAACAAAACGTACAAAACATTAAGTCCAGATTTTTGGATGTAATACAAAAAATTTAAGCCTTTTATAAAAAAAATATTCCCAAAATATTGCGTATAATATTTTTCAAGTTTTGTACTCCTCTAAATACCCTTCCAACAATATATATGTCCCATATCAATATATTACTCCAAAAACTTTTTTATATTTAATTGTAGAAAAAAATGTTTTAGACAATTTATTTGGTATAAAGGAGGACACATGATTCGGATGTGAGTCATGTCGTTGATGTTGTTTTTAAGAAATTTTATAATCAACCAATTTCTTAAATGCAACTTGATTTTTTCCTTGAGATAAAAGTAGATTTTGTCAAGACGTTTTCAAAGCACTCTAATAAAGCTCTTTTTCGTTAAAAATTTCCTGAGATATTTTTGTCATAATATTTTTAATACAAAATATGAAACATCTCATAAAGTATTCACTTTTTGATGACTTTACCTTGATATTCTTATATGTAAAATAATAAAAAAAATTGATTATAAAAAAACTGAAAAAATTATTTTGAAAAATCGATTGCATTTTGTAGACGTATTTCATTTTGCAAAATTACAAATGTAAAAATTATTATTCGACTTTTTTCATTATTCTATGTATAAGAGTATTAAAGTAAAGTTATCAAAAAGTTATACTTTACAAGATAATACATTAAAATGAGATACCCTGTCTAAAATATTTTTACAAGAATTTTTTTCTATTTTTTCTATTTTATAAACTCATAACTCCAAAATTTTAATCAAGTATAACTAAAAAAATGAGGACCTGAGTAAATCACATGTCACGTCATTCACAAAGTAGACCAAGCTGAATCACTTCCAATAAAAAAAAATTGAGAAATCATCATATTTTTGGAAAGAGTAACCCCAAAATTGGACATTTTTAGTCTATTTTGATGGCGCTCGAAATTCGAATCAAATTCTATGCCAAACGATGCTACATGATAGGATATTAATCTAAAACAAAAAATTGAAGTTGAGCATAACCCTAGTTTTGGAGATACAAAGAGTCAAAGTGGCCAAATTCCCAATATTATCTAAGTATAATAGACACAAAAGGGATGTTAAAATTTCTTTGATAATAGTGGTATTTTAAATAGAATTAGTCCAAATGATTCTCTGACCATCATATTAAAAATCCACTTTTGTCATCCCTGTTACTTGATTTTTTAAAGGAATAAAACTATCCTCAAAAGAAGTTTTGGCTGAATTTCTGGAAAACAGATAGAGATAAGAAAAAATGTTTTGAATGAAAGTTGTTTGTCTAGAAATTCTGCATAAAAAGGGTTTCTTTTACTTTTTTCGTAGGACTCACTCTTTGGCCGGAAACTGCGTCTGAAGAAAGATAATTTTTAAAAATAAAGGGAATTTCCTCTTAAGGAACTATTATCACAAAAATAAGTGTCAATATATTTTAAAATATAATTGTAGAAAGATGTTAGTTATCTTAAGTATTGCAAACTGTGATTACACCGCATGTGATATTTGAAGTATCATGATATAAAATACCTAAAGGAACTAAAAATTGACAACTATTCCTTAAGAAGAAATTCCCTTTATTTTTAAAAATTATCTTTCTTCAGGTACGGTTTCCGGCCAAAGAGTGAAAATTTTTCTATGAAAGATTTTTTCCTATGAAAAAAATAAAAGAAACCTTTTTTGTGCATAATTTCTAGACAAACAACTGTTATTTGAAACATTTTTTCGTATCTTTATTTGTTTTCCAGAAATTGAGCAAAAACTTCTTTTAAGGGTAGTTTTACTCCTTTAAAAAATTAAGAAACAGAAGTGGAGGGGATAGATTTTTAGTACGATGGTCAGAATCATTCGGACTAATTCTATTTAAAATACCACTATTATCAAAGAAGTTTTAACATCCTTTTTGTGTTTGTACTTGGATAATATTGGGAATTTGGCCACATTTGACTCCCTGTATCTCCAAAACTAAGCCTGTGCTCAACTTTAATTTCTTTTTACATTAATGTCGCATCATGTAGCATTGTTTGGCATACAATTTGATTGGAATTTCAAGGGCTACCAAAATAAACTAAAAATGTCCGATTTTGGGGTCACTTTTTGTTGTACTGTGTAATTGTGTAATTGTAGAAAAATATTCAGAAAAAGCGTATTCTTCTATACTTTTCTATATTTTTATAAACCACAATAAAAATTATACGTTTTAAGATATTTTTCCATTTTAATTCATTGAAATAAAAAATTACATACCGTATTAATATCTATTATGATTTAATCGATCTAAACAACTTTATTTTAACTCTAGTTTAACATATATTGCCGTGTGCAATCATGCCAAAGCACAAGCAATATAGTCACAAGTATCGGCGAACAATTTCACAGCATGCAGTAAGAGAAATAAGAAATAATCTACAAGCTCACAAAAGCGAAATGGTATATTTGATCGAAAATTACGACAACCACTTTCTGGAAGTAAATAATGATCAAACAGACTCTATCTCGGAAACCGCACCAGATGAAATAATCCAAGAGATTGTGCAAGAGAAAATTATCCCGGAAATCATACAGGAAGCAATAGTCGAAGACCAAATTATATCGCCCGACGAATACGATAGTGATTCTTCGTCGGAATCAGACAATGAACAATAGTATAAATATTGATCGATTGTAAAAAAATCTGGTCAAGTGGAGCCATGATAATAAGATCTGTAGATCTGCTGTGACCAGTCTATTGAAAGTTTTAAAAATAGAAAAGGCTATGCAATCCTTTCCATCAGACTCACGAACATTCTTAAGAACTCCAAGAAAGGCAGAAAGTATACCAATGAAACACGGTCGATATACTCATTTTGGTATTGCCAAAAGCCTACATCACATTATAGAAACAAATGGTACCGGTACATATATACCTGAAGAAATTCGTTTATCCATTAACATAGATGGACTACCTCTTACCAAAAGTTCAAAGAGTCAATTATGGCCAATTCTTGGAAGTTTTAGAAATTTTCAAAACAAAACGCCATTTCTCATTGGCGTTTTTCATGGATATCAAAAGCCTCCAGCTGCTGCAGTATTTTTAAAAAAATTTATTGAAGAAGCAGTAGGCCTTATAGAAAATGGCTATATCCATGATGGTATTAACAGAAAATTTATTATTGATTGTTTCATATGTGATGCTCCTGCAAGAGCGTATATTTGTTGTATTAAAAACCACGGAGGATATTATGCATGTAGTAAGTGTGAAACCAAAGGCATGTATAATAAGGGAAAAGTGGTATATCCAGAAATAAACGCTCGGCTACGGACAGCGGAATCGGATTGCTACGCAATCTGATAAACAACATGACACTGCAGAAAGTCCCTTATTAAGTCTTAACATCAATATCATTAGACAAGTGCCGTATGACTATATGCATCTAGTGATATTAGGCCAAGTAAAAAAAATTTTGAAATTAATGACTGGAAAGTTGAATCCTATGAAGTTGAGTGCACAACAGGTTCTGGAGATTTTTAAACGGTAGCTTGAACTTCGAAAGTATGTTCCGAATGACTTTGTCTGTAAACCGAGAGCTTTGGATCAACTGGATCGCTGGAAAGCCACTGAATTCCGTGAATTTCTGTTGTATACTGGACTCATAGTATTGCGCAATATAGTAAGACTTGATGTATATAATCATTTAATAAAATTGTCGGTGGCTATACATCTTCTAGTAATTCCTGGTATTGATGTCGAACAAAATAGATATGCGAAGAGCTTGTTAGAAGAATATTTTTGTGAATTTTTGCAATTATACGGAGTGCATAATGCAACGTACAATACGCATGGATTATTACACTTGGCTGATGATGCATTACAGTGGGGAGCACTCGACGAATTTTCTGCATTTATTTTCAAAAATTATTTACAGTATATAAAAAAATTGAGCAGAGGTAGTGATAAACCTCTTGAGCAATTAAGTAATCGCATAAATGAAATCAGAAATAGCTATTGCATTGAATCCGTCAACGATGTCATTGAAACATATAAACTGGGAAGGGAATGCTACAATGGAAGGTTGATAGATGGATGTACGTCGCCTATGCACAAAGATATTCAATTCAAGAATTTTAAAATCACGATAAAGAGACCAAACAACTACTGTATCATGGCAGACAAAAGTATTGTAATGATTGAAACTATTTGCCATCGCAATAATTCTATACTAGTAATTGGCAAAATGTTAAAAAACGGGAATCCATTTTTTCATTTGCCAGCACCGTCGACATGCTTTGGTATTGTTAAATTTTCTGGCGAATATGGTAGCTTGCAAGCCTTTCCAATTGAAAATATTAAAAATAAAGGTGTTGTTCTGCCGATTTTTGACGAATCCAACCAATCTGAAGACTACAAAAATGTCGTCGTCTTTCCACTCATCCATGGTCAATGACATTTATATATATGTTGTATATATGTAACTCTAGGCATGTCTCCTAAGTTTTGCATCGTTCATTTTACTGAAGAGGATTCTGTGGAGTTTGTTCCTGATTTCTGGATATTTGAATCGTTAGACATAAACTATTGCTCATGGCCTCTTAATGCTTTTCCGGCGAAATGCGTTGCAAATAGAACGGTGCCAGATGACAAATGGCCATCCTACAAGTGCAGAATCCTTAATTCGTTTGGTACGTAGTGTACACGCACGCCCATACATACTCACACGCATACACACACATTGTATTAAACATTCTAACTTCTATTTGTGAAATCTAAATCGCAGAATTTACACTTTTTTCCGTAATTTATTTCAATTTCAATAATACACTTTTTTATAAAATAAAATATACACTTTGCATATTTTTTTGCCATGAAAATGAGTATATAACATTTTTCTCAGGTGACTATGAAACAGCTCGGCAGCATTTAGGCCAAGCCGAAATTACATCTGATTTTCCTGTGTCAGAGGTTGTGGGTAAACGAATACATAAACCCAATAAGAAATTCTTGCAAGAGTCATCCGATTCATCTGAAGACAGCACTCCCAAAAACAAAAAGAAAGACTCTAGAAATGAAATACCGCGATTTACGTCGAAAGAACGTACATGTTCAGAGATGGTTTTACCAAAAGCCCTAGAACAGAAATCAAAACGAATTCTAGATGGCAACCAAAATCTTTCCTCATCCAGAAGAAATTGCGCTACACGTTCACGGTCGCCGCTAAATAAGATCGACAAGAGACTTGACCAGTTTAAGGAAGGTAATCTCTCGTTTTTTAATGACATTTAATGGAATTCCATTGAATTATTGTGACATTATAATTTTTTAAATATTGTAGATATCACTTTACAACATGGATGCAGCACGAGTGGAACGGTAGTGCAAGAAAATCAAATGGTTAATTAACTTGCTGGACAAATTCAGACGCAGTTAACTGGAAAAAAAAAACTGAAAAATCACTATATAATGGAGAAACAAGTATATTATTTTTTTGTTGCGATAATAAATATTTTTCATAACTTTGCAAGTTTTATATTTTATAAATTTTTCAATAGAATTCGAGAAACAGATGGTCAGGGATTTGACAATGATCAAATATGATATGCGAGCAATTCTAGAAATGGTGACAAAATTAAGCCAGACCTGGATTGAGAAAAATACAGAAACCAATCCTGAGATATCGAGGGACGAACAAAAGCCGGAAGAAAATATTTTACCAAACTTTCCTTTACAAAAGTGGAAAAATTTCCTTGACTTGGAAGATTTATTACAAAATGAAGACACCGCACGAGCACAACTTGTAAGTCCGACTACGTATTATCATTTATACGTAAATATGGTAAATGCAAATATATTAACATCTATGAAGATGTTAATATATTTACTACAATAACATAGTCAATATGATGAATAAAAGTTACTACTATAATAAGTAATACATTTTGTTTCGCCCTTCTTTATAAATCTCTACCACCCCTATTAATAGTTAAATCAAATCTTAATTTGATATCTTATAATGGTGAACGAAAAGAGCTGGTAGTATAATAAAATTACGAGAATTTTCAAGCTTGAATACTTTTAATTTAAGATGATGTTTTAATAATTTTTGCTTCCTCATAGAGGAAGCTTTGTTTTTGTAAATTTGTATATGAACTTCTAATTGCGTATAAAGTTAGCTCTAATCAACAAAATTTAAAAGAATTATATATAAAATAGGGGTAGAAGAAACCAAAGAAAAGATTGTTTTTTATGTCAATATGTTCAGTGTTCTAAAACGTCGAAATATTGCATTGAAAAAAATGTCTGTCTGTATGTATGTATGTATGTATGTATGTGCCAAATTTGCCAAAATTTCTATAACTCCAGAACTAATCAACCAAATCTTAAAAAAATATACATGAAATAGGAGTAGAAAAGACTGAAGAATATAATAAAATTAATAAAAATTGCTAATAATAAAGTGGTTATCGATTTCTGTTTAAAAAAATTTACGTGATTGCTCTAATTTCCAAATTTTGAGATATCAAGCTTAATTTTTTTTTTATAGATGGAGTATCATTAAAGGTAAGGGTTTGGTGTTGAATTTGGCAATGATCGGTGAAGGGGTTAGCAATTTTTGCCTAAAAAGTGTACAAGTTATACATAAGAAAAGTTGCCAATAATTAATACTAAATTGTCAAAAAACATCAATTTGTGAAAAGTCTCAATTATTGAGATTTCAGATGTAACCCTTAAAGGTTAAAATTTTAAAATATTGGCAATTTTTCTAATTCTACTGTATTCTTTAGTCTTTTCTATCCCTATTTCATATATAATTTGTTAAGATTTGATTGATTAGTTTTTGAAATACAAACGTCTGAAATTTTAGGGAATCTGTACAAAAGAAACAATACGCATGTTTAAAGTAGAAACTTGCACATTGCTTTCTCATAGTTTTTAAGTGTGCATGTAGAAACTTGCACATTGCTTCCTCATAGTTTTAAGTGTGCAAGTAGAAACCTGTACATTGCTTCTTTATAGTTTTTAAGTGTGCAAGTGGAAACCTGCACATTGCTTCCTTAGTTTTTAAGTGTGCAAGTAGAAACCTTTGCTCACAAAGCTTCCTCTATGCGGAAGTCTAAACAAATAAATACTAATAATTATACATCGAATAAAATACAAGCTTCTTCATAGAGGAGCTTTGTGAGCGAAGGTTTCTACTTGCACACTTAAAAACTAAGGAAGCAATGTGCAGGTTTCTACTTGCACACTTGAAAACTATAAAAAAGCAATGTGCAGGTTTCTACTTGCATACTTAAAAATTATGAGGAAGCAATGTGCAAGTTTCTACTTGCACACTTTTTAAATATTCTTACATTATTTATTACGATATCTGTACTTGAGTGCTGGTCGATATTAGGGTTAGTACGTTTCTTTTTTTAAATTAGTGAACATTGAAGTACCATCCTTAGACTTGGAATACTTTCTTAATTGTTTAAAACAAACATTTTATATAAATATCTTTATATTAAATTACACATATAATATACAAAATAATAAAGGTTGTTTACTATATTATACATATATTATGTGTAATTTTATATGAAGACATTTATGTACAATGTTTGCTTTAAACAATTAAAAAAGTATTCCAAGTCTAACAAAAATGGAATAGTTGCACAATGAAATAATAGCAAACGCCGAACTCCGACGGGCTTTCATTTAAGCGAAATTATAAATGTCGAAATTATCGATAATATATAACACATCGTTCAATAAGTCCCGAGACTAACAACGAAAACAACATTTTTTTTCAAAAATCATTTTTATTCATCAATATAATCTCCTTTTAGAGTGATACAATCTTTCCAACGCCTCTCCAACTTTTCTATACCATGTTTATAGAAGGATTTATCCTTTGCTTCAAAATAGGCTTCAGTTTCGGCAATGACCTCCTCATTCGAGCCAAATTTTTTTTCCCCGGAGCATTTTTTGAGATCAGCAAAGAGCCAGTAGTCGCTGGGGGCTAAATCTGGCGAATACGGAGGGTGGGGGAAACAAATCAAAGCCCAACTCGTTGAATTTTACCATTGTTTTCATGGACTTGTGGCATGGTGCATTGTCTTGATGAAAAAGGATTTTTCTTCTTCATGTGCGGTCGTTTTGCTGCGATCTCCTCCTTCAAACGTAAACCCAAAAAGTCAATATAATAATCACTGTTGATCGATTTACCTTTTTCCAGGTAATCAATGAAAATCACGCCATGTGTATCCCAAAAAAAAGACGCCATGACTTTGCCAGCAGACTGCTGCGTTTTTGGACGCTTTGGGCGACTTTCGCCAGCCGCGCGCCACTCAGATGATTGCCGATGCGACTCCGGAGTGAAATGATGAATCCATGTTTCATCCATGGTTACGTATCGA